>NC_061118.1:140237868-140500988 GCF_002878395.1 Capsicum annuum
TATCTATCTATCTATCTATCTATCTATCTATTTATCTATCTATCTATCTATCTATACAAAAACTTTGACTAATTGAAAAAAGAATAACCAAGAACATCTTTTTCACCCCTTCAACGAATATTTCCTTGTGACACAAACTCATGCACCACGACAGGTCCAACCCTCACACATGGATCACTAATTCAACAATGAATTTTTATAATTTTACTTTCTATTTTCCAATATTTAAGATCGTTGAAAAAAATGACAAAATTTATATAAAAATTTACTTTTTAATAGAAATATTTTAAAATTTTGAACTAAACTGTTCAAATAAATAATATTTTTATAATAACATTCGTGGTAAGTATTAAAATACAAGGCTAACATTTTATTAACTTGAACTTATTTTTTTGGTTTAATTTGTAATTTTATTAATAATTAAAATCAATCCACCAAGAATGGACCAACCCATCCAAACAAAAAATTACAATCATAATCCAACATATCAAATGGATTGGCCTAAAATAATTTAACCTGGTCCACATAGGAAACAAATATATAACTAGTAGGGTTGCTAATTTGAGCTAAGTTCAGCTCCACTTCCATTTCTCTTCCACCGCCTCTACCATGTCTGCCTTTCTTTACTTCGAACTTTTTCTGCTATGGGTGATTAACACCGTACCTTGGTTGGGAGAGCTCAATTCCTTTTCCATCTTGTAAGAGTAAGTTCCCTTTTTTACTCTCTATTTTTAAGCTAACAATAGATCATGAAATTTGTTCAGCCCATGTAGCATATGTCATGTTTCAGACCCAGTTATTTTATCGTGTTTCATCTTATCAGGGTTCAATATAGACACTTAATCTCCATAGTATCTCAGCTTAACAAATCTTATTAGAGGACGAATGATCCCAACAGAGAGATATTATAATACCTCATAAGATTCTAAGCTCGGCTCAGATTTAGTTGCATGCTTAAGGGGTCCAAGGCTTGTAAATTTCACTAAGTGTTGAGGACTTAGTCATTTAAAGACCCCAAGACTTTATGGATTTTTATTTTCTCCTTCCCAACCCTAGGATGCTAGTTTTTGAGTTGATTTATGTTTAGGGAGGCTAGAGGTATGTCTCGAGAGAGTTTTGGGATTTTCTGATGGGGTTTGGGATATGTATGGATAGCGGAGATAGATAGTCCCCGCAATGTGGGCACGATGTATTGGTCTCTCCCCTGAATGAGGGGCGCGGTGCATTGTTCTCTCTCTTAGAGGAAGGGGTACGACACGTTGGTTTTTCCCTAGAGCAAGGGGAGTGCGCGTTTGTGTAGTACGCCCATCTCTTGATTAAAGAGATCAAGGGGCAATTGAGTTTTTTTTCCTCAACCCAAGTCATCCATAACACAATTGGGGAGGTCCAAAGGGGCATTATTTGCCCTTTTCTTTCAAAATTACTCAGTAGAAACCTTCCTCCTTCCCAAGAATAAAATTCAATCTATTTTCCCCAAGAATCCAAGATATCAAGCTCCCAAGTTCAACCAATCTTCAAGAATCTAGCTATTGAGTAATGTGGGGTTTATGAACAAGGACATTCTTCCATCCTTGTTCCTAAAACTTGCTTAAAAATTTAAGTTATATGATTTGCAATTAGGTTTCATACCTAAGTTATCTTGTTTTGAGTTTATGAAATTATTATGTGATTGAAGTATTAAAGTCCATACTTGTTCTCATCTAACTATGTCTTGACTTAATGATTTTTCATTATGATTTGAATTCCATGAGCTTGATTTGAAACATTGATTAAATATTTCCAATTGAGTTTTACGCGTGATATTGTATTACAAGTTATATGAAAGAAATTATAAAATTTAAGGCTTAAGTTTAAACACTAAGTTTACAATAAAAGTTTGGTCTTTTGATTCAATGACCATGCTTGAAATCCACAATGGTTTATTTGAAATATTATTTAAAGAAAAGAGAAGCATAATTGGTTTCTAGTATACTAACCCTTATGCTATTTTAAGGTGGATTTCCTAAAGTATGAGCATATAAGTAATATGGGAGTAGTATTTAGACCGATAAGGGAATGCGGATGAGTGTATCCTTAATTCCTAAAAACTACGAGCCAATGAAGGTTAAGCTTTTCCAATAAGGATGAAGTTAAGTATAGTGGTCACTTAAATTAAGGTTCTATTCCGATGGCAAGGGTAGAACAGCTCTCCCAAATGTGAGTAATACGTTGGATTCCATGATACATCACATGGTTTATGTTGATTAGAAGAATCTCCCTAAGAAAGAATAAAAGAAAATCTTTTAGAGTTAAGTGTTATGGCTCACAAAGTTCATACCTATGCTTCATTACTCATGTTTATAATTTTGCAGTCTTTGTTTTATTCATCAAGGTAAGTCATTTACACTTAGCATGCAATATTTGAATGTCTACATATATATTAAGTTATTGTTTTACTTATGCATTTACAATACATAGTACAATCCAGAGGTATTGACCCACATATATGTCTATGTGCTACATTGTCTTATAATGTAGGTTTTGGTGCTCAATTCCAGTAGCACAATTGACTACGGGTATCACCACCTACATCCCAATTTTGGTGAGTCCTCATAGTCTGAGAACCCATTTTATCAGACCTTGATAATGATGAAGTGTTTCACTTATTTGATTTCTATTTATATTTGGGTCAGCTGGGGTTTGTCCCAGTGACTCTTTAGTTAGAAGTAGAGGTTTGTCCGACTATTTCAATTTTAAGTTCAAAGTGTTTGTTTAAAGACTTTCAAGTTAAAGACTTTCAATTAAGATATTAATTCAGTTATCTTTAGATTTTATATGTCGGTTTACGTTTCTTAAGAGTTCCAAGTTAAGTAGGCTAAAAGGGTTAGCTTGGGACTATTCATAGTCTTGAGCATCATGTGACATCCAGGGGTACTTTCAGAGCATTACATTGCATAGCTGGCTATGAAAGTAGAGGTACCAAAGGACCACTATTGAAAACTGCATTTGACGGCTCAGAGGTTGAAATAGCTGGGTATTTGCGTCACCCTTGTTTTATGAAAGGGTGTTACATTCACCCTTGTTAAATGATCGGGTGTTCATGTCACCCTTGATATATGCCTAGGTGTTCATGTCCCCTTGGTCCATATACACATGTGATTATTCTTTGGTTCGTGTGGCTAACACACACTGGGGCCTTTTCAGCAGGAGGAGCTAGACCCATATAGACCGCGACTATTTTTATGACGGTTGAGCTACACATTCCAGACTAATGTTTTAAAGTTCATGCTAAACCTTGTTCCCTATCCCATCATGTTATATATATGTATGTACATTATGTACATATAGATTTTATTGTGGTTTTGACTTGGCAATATTTTATCCCTTTCCTGAGTTACATACTAGCACTCACCCTGCTAATCTTCTCCGAATGTTGTATCCTCAAGCGATATAGAAAGTGAAGACATTTCCACTTTTCCTGCACAGTGATAAGATTTTTGGGTAATCGATAGTCATCTTTGAAGTGGTGAGCTTTCATTTTTCATAAAGGCTATCCTTGTAAAGTCTTTATTGAATTCTTTTGGCTATCGTCGGGGGCATGTCCCGACTTAGACTGGTTTTGGTCTATTTAGAGGCTTTATGAATTACTGTGGATTTGGATTTGGTATTATATATTCTTAGCACATTCTTATTGTTGCATATTTTATCTTGTTATATGTTCAGAATTCATCCGCTGCTAGTTGTATTATGTTTCGTTTGACTAAGAAAAGGGTGTGGTCTTGGGTCCAGAACGGACTTGATATACCCATCATGGTCAGGTCCTAGTTTGGGTCATGACAATTGTCACATTGGAGCGACTTCAATAGGATTGGTTCTATATCCTGTGCCAGGATAAATTTTAAATCAATAGCATGAGTTCTTAAAACTCTTTCGTAATCTAAAGGTTTCTTGCTTGCATCAACATCCATAGAGTAAAAGGGGGCAACGCAGGTACATGGGTATTAGATTCGTGTAGAGTAGGGAAATTTGTTAGAGCTGATTTTCCAGCTACTAGAGGTGGCTGGCTGGCATATGGAGAAACCTTCATAGGCTTTTTGGAATTAGGGTAGTCTGAGAAATCAGTCCTTCTTCTTTTCTTTATCAACATCATTATTTGTGTATTCCTTGTACTCAACTTTGTGTTGAGGATAATCCTGGATAAAATGACTTAATTTTCCGTATTTATGGCACAAATCATTTGCACTTGCTGATGTACTCAGATTTCTCTTTCTAGGGAAACCTCTATTTTTTGATAACTTTCTGGAATCTCTTAGTGAGATAAATCATAACCTCATATTCTTCAATGGAATCATATTTGGTAGCCTTAAGAGCCATGACTTATCCTTCTTTGATTCAATTCTTCCCCAATCTTGTTGTCTTTTAATCTCATGAGTCTTCAAGTTTCCTATTAGCTCATCCATGGTGAGAATCTTAAGGTTACGAGCCTCATTATTGCTTTAACTTTTCTCTCCCATGACTTGGGAAAACTTCTAACAATGTTTTGAACCTGCTTGCTTGGCTTTATCACTTCACCTAGGTAGTGGATTTCATTGGTGATAGTTGTGAGCCTTGAGTGCATTTTCAAAATTGATTCTCCTTCTTTCATGGTGAAGGTTTCATATTGAGTCATATGCATGTTAATTTTAGACTCATTCACTTGATTAATACCTTTGTCTACAGTTTGTAAGCACTCTCATATCTCCTTGGTTGATTCATAAATGGAGAATCTATTGTCTCATATGGTCTTATGTCGCATATCAATAGATTCTTAGTCTTGTATCTCTTCTTAATCTTCTTTCGATTATCCTCCCCATTCTCGTTTCTGGTCTTAGGAACTATAACAGTGACTTTTCCAAAATTTACAAATTTCATGAGGACATGAGGTCCATCACAGATTATATCCCAAAGTTGAATATCTTTTATTATTATAAAATCTTGCATATAAGTTTTCCACCACATATAGTACTCATCATTGAAATAGGTTTTATTTTTTGTTGATTGAACTTCTTCAACGTTTCGTGGAGCAACTATTAGAGTAGGATCCTTCCTAGAAGTTAACCTTTTAGGAAGTACAAGCTCTGATACCAACTGAAAGCTTGTATGGGTCCATTATGTCAAGGAACTAGGTATTTGACACAAAGTAATAGATAGTAAAACTAATCAAGAATAATGAAAAATAAAGAACACACGATGTTACATGAAAACCTCCTTGCTCAAGGGAGAAAAACCACGACCTACCTTAGAGGATTTATCAACCAATCCACTAAAACAAGAGTGATGTTAGATTACAGACTCTAGTAATCCTAGAATTAACATATTAAACCTAATCCCTTATAGTATATTCAACACGATCCAGACTACAACAACTCTATTATAGCATATACTATCAACTAACCCTAGTTGATCACAACTTTACCAACTCTAGACTTCTCTATCAACTACCTCTAGTTCATACACTTCTTTACAAGAAAAGAGTAAAATAATAATACCTATAATTGATTCTCATATAAGGATTAGGTTTATAATTTCGCACAAAAGTACAAAGACTAAGCCCCCAACACTTAGAAAATATTTCAGGCCTTAAATTCCCTATGTACGCAATCTAAGAACTGAATTAAGCCAAGAATAATGTGGGGTGTTACATCTAATCTTCCATATATACCAGATATAAGAAAGACAATAATAAAAATAAAAAAAATAAAATTCTATATTCACACATAAAGAAGCATCAGAATAGTTATGACAACGGGCATCAAAATAAGAGGAACAAAAGAAAGAGCGGATACCTTTTACTGTGACAAAGAGGTTGAAAATTGAGATATTAAGTCCCTGAATAGTGGTATATCACCATGTGGAGCTCATCCTATTAAGAGACAAGGATAGATCATTTTTCAAATCACACAACACTGATAAGAAGGAAATGAGAAACTAAACATATCTTGGTATTAAATCTAGATAGGTTAAAGTTGAAGAAGTCTTCATTGAGTTAGATGCACGACACTTCTGAGAATTTTGAGCGTCCATGGTGATATCTACTCGAGCATAAACCAGATTTGACCTTGAAAATAATAGTCGACGACTATTTAAGCTGATTTTTTTCTTTTTAAATTATTATTTCAACTATCTCTATCAGAGCTTACTGGAGGGAAGCTATTTTACGTCGGAGAAGGTGAAAAACATGAATGGTCATCAAAATCTGTCGGACCCTCATCAGAATAATCGATAAAGATGAAGTTGAAAAAGTGACTTTTGGTTTTCTTTTTTGTCAACTAGAACTTTCTTGGTAGATATTTTTTGTTGTTTTGGATCTTTTTGAATTTTGACTTCGGCCAATCAGTCCTTTGTCCAACTTTTACGTTCTTTTTGTTAATAAGTGGACTTTTTAGCCACCTTTAATTAAAACAAAAAGAAGGAGGACTGATTTCCAGACAAGTTCAAAAGATGAGCAGCTGCAAATTAGGTTGTCAAGCAAGATCTGACTGTGTAGGAAGACTCTTCTAGAGAATCTGATACCTCTAAACATCAGGAAGATGCCTTAATGATGCTGATTAAAGATAAAGATCCAGTGTTCAACTCACTCTTTGATCTCATAAAAATTTTGACGAGGAAGATGATGAAGAGGCAACCTTCTTAGATATTAAAGAAAATCTTAACGACTACTCATTGAAGGAGATGAAGTCATTAGTGAATGTCTTGATAGATTCTTTCTGAGACTTCACTAAAGAAAAAGAGTCTTTGAACAAAAATATGGATGACTTTGAAAAAAAAACTATTTTGTGTGTTCAAATTGCTGAGTTACAAAAAAAATATGGTGTGTTACCTGATAATTTAGCCCTACATGAGAAGCTAAAAGAGACTTCTCACTATGGTAAAAAGAGAAAAGGTGAATGTAGAAAACCTTCAGGTTAAACTTGAGTAAAAGTTAAACAAGTCTCAACTGGGCCTTATTGTCTCTTTATAGAGAAACATGGAACTAGAGAGGGACCTATTCCATGTAAAAGGTGAACTTAAGAGGCCCTTTTGATGGACAACATACCATAAGTCCTAGTTAATTTAACAAGTCAAAGGTCAAATAATGTTCAAGGTATTGGCTATCGAAAGGTGAATGCCCTTTATAGTCAGACAACTTGTTCTGTACATACAGTAAGCATTTGTCCAGCAAGATTCTCTACTGAAACAAAGCATTCAAATCACTTTGGGAAAAAGGAGAAAAAAAAGCATCTAGTCCTAAGTCTAAAAAGGACCAAGCTTCCTATTAGGAAAATAGAAGTTTGATTCTTCCTCTGTCATCTTATTAGGAACTCAAGTTAAAATGGGTTCCTAAATCTAACAAATAATACTTGTTGAGGAGAGAGTTAGAGAAAGCACCCAATAAATGTTCATTGATTGTGTCTGCACGAAGTATATAAATTTAAGAATGAAATATTTTCTTCCACTCAAGGCATATCAAAGGGGAAGTTTCTCCCTTAAAATGGAAAGAAATGGCATATTATTGGCATTAAAAAGATTAGTAAAATATCTACTCATGAAATTGATATATGGGTACTATGTAAATGGGTTGAAGTACAACTACTTGATTCGTCCCAAATATGTGACAAAGGAAATAAAGTTCTCCATATGATGATTTATTGAGGCACAAAAACATAGGACATGCCAGTTTTTTTCTCTTACTGAAGCTGATTACGAAGGACCTGGTACCTATGTTTTCTAAGTTGATGTTTGCAGAATACAAAACTTGTGCGTCTTGTCTAAATTAAAAGAAAACCAGGTCCCCCTTCAAGTAAAAAAACATTATTTGATTGTTTGAAGAGAGTGTCTATGTCATTCTTGATGAATCTGATGACTAGAGCAAAAAAGAAATCTTAGATGATGCTAACCTAGAAGAATTTCTAGAGATTCAAGAGATACACATAATAGTGGAAGCTCTACTAATCCAGCTAAGATGAGTGTTAAATAGGAATCAACTAATTAGTGTCATAGAACCAGGTTCCCATCAACATCCCTAAAAAATGAGAATTAAAGAAATAGTTCAAATGTTTCTTATTACTGATTAGTAACAAATAATAAACTGGTAAAGGAACATGGTACCTATCAATTTTAGTTCTTTACCCCTAATTTGGTCTTTACAACCCGATAATGTTGATCTATTAGGTTATGCTAATGTATGTTGATTATAATAGGTACCTAGTTGACAGCAAAAACATCTCAATGATGGGGAATTTACTTTGCGTCTCCTTGATTCTCTAAAAAACTAGTGAAAATTCTCACTTATAAAGCTAAATATATGGTTGATGCATCCTCTAGTGCTCAACTAAAATACATTAAACAACAGTTAGACATTTTTGGAAATATATTAGAATGTGTCATTCTTTTTGTAATAAAAGAAAAGAAGGGTCCTTCTAAATACAAAGCAAGGATAGAAAAACTCAATGAGGGACATAGTTCTCTCAAATGTCAGTCTTTTATTACTTATGAAATTTTGAAATGCAATTTGTATTGTCACGTTAGGTTCTTTATTCCGAGCTCTTTAAAATGTTGTCCTATCAATAAAAGCCCAAATGTCTTCTATCGTTATCCACCCGACACATCATATCACTCGTATTTATTTCATTGATCTCAAACTTTCAATACATTCTCTTTATTTTAAATTCTCCAAGTTTTCCCAAACATCAACTCATAAACCCTCTTCATCTCTTTACCATTACATCTCTTAAAGTCACCCCATATTTTTATAATCTAATTTATTTTCTCTAGAATGTCTAAAACAAATGCTCCGTCAAGCACTCATAAACCATCAATAGGTAAGTTAATGTTATCACTCATAGTTAGGAAAAAAGCAACTCCTTCAACTGTAGAGTTGCAAACTACTTGGTCACTACTCTTATGTAAGTTCCTTCCTTTGATACCCCCAAATAATTCAAGCCCTAAATTAATACCCTTTCCTCCAGAAGTTATCACATTGCCTATATCACAAAATCTCTATGGCAATACTGTCGAATTTGAAAAGCTAGAAACAACCAAAAAATTTTGAGAAAATTGCCTTCTAAAATAGATTTTAGTGAAGAACATCGAGATCTCTCTCTCATTAATGAAAAATAATATAACCATCCAAGTAAGTAACTAAACCAAGGACCTGGTGTGGTCACTATCCAAGGTTGAAGTTCTGATATTGATGTATCTGTCGAGGATGAATTTGATGTTTGAGTAATCTATTGAGAAGTTGTGAAGGATGATTACCTAATAAAGAAGAAAATTCATTGAATATCCCAATGTGAATAAGAAACTTATTACTCTAATAGGTAAAAATAATGCCACTGGTGATGCATCAGAGTTTGTGAAAGAATCTCACATAGTCACTCCTAGGTATAGTTCTCATGATATTTTTCCATATCCTAAATAGGACGAAACTCTCAGGTCCTACATATTTTATCTTCCTATGGATAATTCCAACACTAAAAGCAATGAAATACCCTTAATTTTTACAAAAAAAAAAAAGAGAAACACTTCAAAAATTCAAGTCGATTAGCCATTAGTTCCCATCTAGTCTTGCACTACTAGGGGGAGTGTTAAGAAGTTTATGGATGATTTTCTCAAGGAAAATATGGAAAAATCTATGAAAAAAAGAGATTGAAAAGAAGAATTCTTGTCGAAGATAAAGTTGTCTCATTGAATGTGGTTGATGTTGAAGAGAAACTGATGAGATAGATAATGATATTGCTGAGAGTGTTGTTAAAAGGCTTGAGAAAACCTTATCCAAACTAGCAAAGAAGAAGATTGTAATAGGTATTAAATAAAAATAGGGAGATGAGGAACCAAGTCCATACAAGGTAGCCTTATAACCAGAGGCCAAAGAAAGAATAATGTTGAATATATTATTGAGGGATCGAGTACTTAGGAAATGGTTTCTAGTAGAAAGAACAAGACAAGGAACTGACTTAAGAGGAAAGACAAGCTCTTAAGAAAAAATAGTCCTTCATATGAAAGTATTTGATCTACACATTATAGGATTACTTGGAATGGCTGAATTGGATGCAATAGTAAAGTTTCAAAAATATTTTCATTCATTTACTCAAACGCTTCTCAATTTATATGTGGATGAGGTAATAGATTTTTATGCTCTGAAGGCAATAGGTTGGTTAGTAATATGAAGGGACAGAGATTAACTTAGATGAAAGAGTTCTAGGTCAGATCCTTGAGGTACCTACTACGGGATCAGGTCTCTAGAGAAGATGGTTTCTTCTAAAAAGTTCTTGATTGTTGTAAGAAAATTAGAGAATCATAAGTCTGAGCATCTTTTCAAAAAACAACAAAGTAGTGAATATCAGTTTGTCTTTAAACTTATCAATAAAATTATGCTTCCTCATATAGAGAAGAGATATATCGCATTTAGGGCTAAAATGATTCTTTTGGAGGCTTTGTCTACCTTCAAATACATCAACCTACTTGCACTTATGTTGAGACATATGCACAAAGTAATAATAGCCAAGAAGGTTAGGAATAGACTTGCCTATGGATCTTTTCTCAATAAGGTGTTTGATTTGTTTAATATTTTGCTTCAAGAAGGGTTCTTAGGGACCAGAAAATAAATGTTCACCACCTCTACTTTGGAGAAATGTGAAACTATCAAAAATAAAGGTGGTGTGACCAATCATTTAGTAGTATGCAATCTAATCTCGACTCAACAAAAGGACATTGAAGAGGTCAATCATATAACTACTCTCCTTACCTAAAAGGATGTTGATATTACCCAGTTGAAAGAAGCCCAGCAGCAAGCCTCCTCTAGAATAAGTAAGGACCAAGTCTTATAGATGCTCTCAAAGTAAAACTGCTCAGCTTACTAAAAAAGTTGTTGAATTGATTGACAAGCTCCTTAAAGATCATGATGTTGCTGATGAATGCCAGAACCTTTTCCTCAAGTCTATTTCTAAGACTTCTTCTTAAGTCTCATTATCTTTACAAAAATCCTATTCATGTTCTAACTTCTTCCTTTTTTGGTCCTTTGTCTGTGGTATGTACTTGTCTGCATTACTATTTTAATATCTAATTCTTGTTTGACTATCTTAGTAATGAATGTTATTTTGCTTACTCCCTACTTTTTATCTCTTACCTCTTTATTCATTTTGTTGTTGTCCCAGTTGCTATGATTTAACCTTTAGTGGTTTATGCCTTATTTGGTTGTCTTTTATAATGCCAAAAAGGGAAAGAAATAAAAAGAAGGAAGTGAAGAAGTGTTATGCAAGGAAGGTAGAAGGTTAAAGGTAATGTATTATCTTATGCCTCTCAAAACTTGGTACCGTAGACAAGAGGAACACAATAGTTAGTCTTAGTAACAAAGGAATCTCCTAGTTTGGTGCACTGGTATCTTGAGTTTATCATCATCAAAAAGAAAATAAATATAATACTCTTGTTTTGATGATTGAAAAAATTCATAAAAGGGCCAAAAAGAGATGAAATATTGATAAATAGGAGGAACTGATATTGGGAGATATTTGGTGATAGGGGACTTGATATGCTAGTGTTGGTAGGGGGAACTAAGTAAGGGATATTGCTGGTGATAGGGGGAATCTCTTGGCCTAAATTACTATATTGGCTTGTCATAATCAAAAGGGATAAATTTTGTATTCTAGGTTTTGATTATTAACAACTTATTAAGAGATCAGGTTTGTATTATGGTGCACTCAAAACCTTATCAACTGGTAACTTCTTAATAGGATTTTTTCCTGACTCACCATATGTACTTTAGGTGATATGGTGACATGGAAGTACCGAATTGACATAAGAATTTGCTAAATTCTTTTGCTAAAAAGGTTTAGCTTTTACATATATCTATCAAATAAATACTTATAGGAAAGTTTGGCCATCGGACCAGGTCCTATCAGTACCATTCCAGTTCGGTCGGACCATAGACAGACTGGGACATATTGAATTAAAACTGATGGGATATGACTTTTTCCATTATACCAGTACCAGTTCATCTCGGTCTAGTACCCTCCCAGTTAGGTCTGATAATTTTTAAAAAGAATTTTTTTTGAATCCTGATGGCTAGTAGGTGTTAGGGATCATTTCCTAATGGATAATGGCCCCCTAATGACTACTTTGATCCCCCCATCCCCTCAATATCCCCTCCCCCACAATCACCCCTCTTAATCTCCAAAATCTATAAATACCCCCCTCCCTATTCCCCTCCACACTATATATTTTTTATAAAATTATCATTCTCTCTCAATTTTCAACTCTCAATATCTATAATTATTGTTATTATTGTGCAACTAAAGTATGATTTGGTGAAATTTGGAGGAGCGATCCTCTTCAACCTCCAAGTTTTAACATCACTTTTTAATTTTTGATTATAATCATCGTTGTTATGCAAATTTTTCGTACATTTGTTCCATTCTCTAATATTTTAGTTTATTTTTCATTTTATTATTTGTCATTTGTTAAATTTAGTTTGCTAATTTCATATATTTTATTTCATTATATCATGAATTTGTCTAAAAATGTTCCAAAAATACAAAAAAGTATTTTACAAAAAGCTGGTAGTTTTTTTACTATAGATGAAAAAATAAAGGTTCTTCTTCTAGTTCATCTTAGATTCCTAGACATACAAATATGGATGATTTTATTCATTTTAATAAAACTGATTTGTCCCTCCCAATCCTATAGAAAATAATACCAATACCCTTATTCCTTATGAAGCTTTTAAGAGAATATATAATGGTATGAAAGATAATTTTGATGAATAAGTAGAATTAGAAGATGATTTAGATGATACTTTGACTAGTTTCGCCCCCAGAATATCCAAGATCCAAGTGAGGATAACTCTTGGGTTGGAGCTGGTCATCCCCTATTGCTCTAACTAGGAGTAAGACCAAGATACAACGTCCTTTAAAATCACCTGTGTGAAAAAAAAATTGAATGATGAAAAAATTATTGCTACATGTAGTGTTTCTAAACAAACATGAAAATCTATTTTTAGTGGGAGTGGAGATTTGATGGGGAGGGGGAGTTAAAAAATATTTGTTGCACAAGCATAAATAAGAGTAGCTTGTGCATTAGCTACTCTTGATTCTACTGCTTGTTCTAGCATTGGACCATCGGTTGGAAGGCAAAACATGATTTAAAGTGAATTAAAACCTTCAAATCCAGTTGTTCTTCTTTCACTACAACCCTATAATATGATCGTGATAGTGAAAATTCTGCTAAGATAATTATTGTTTGTAGTTTCTTTTAGTCTTGAAGAACATTCAAGTTTTATTATATATATTCGAAATAAAATTAAATATCTCTAAGTATTCTTTCCAATACAACTGACTGTTTGTTAATCCAATTCCTGAGTATAAAGTTATGATCATTTTATTCAAGATATTCGAGCTGAAAAAGATGAGAATATTATAGCGGATTGGGGCGCTTGATGTGTGAGCTAATGCTAACACATTTGAGGCTTTTAACTAGAAATAATTGTAAATTCTTAAGAAACTTTTGTCATTTTTGATTGCTTTCTCTTTGGTAATGCAGGAAAGTGAAGATGCAAGAAAACCAAAGACAATAAGAGAAAAAAGGTGAATTTGGAACAAGTGGCCATAAAAGTGTAGTTGACGAATTGTTTGATAAGTCGTCAAATTTATGATAAGTTATAAGAGTCATCGTCAGCTATAGACAGTGTGAGGAAGTTGGAGCAGAAGTGTGACGACATATCTGATAAGTCGTCACAATTCTGATAAGCCATCGAGAATGCCGTCAGCCTAAGGTAGTACATGAGATTTGAAGTGAAGAAGTGACGACATTGTCTGATATGTCGTCAAAGCCATGATAAGCTGTCAGGATTTGTTATCAGCCTAAGGCAAAAATCATCAAACTTGGAAGAGAAACTGAAGATATCCCCTAATAAACCATCAGGTGTCTAATAAGCCATCAAGAATGTCGTCACACATAACCAAAAGTCAAGAAATGGGAATCATGTCTGACGACATGGTCTGATAAGCTATCTTATCTCTGATAATCCGTCAGACATGTCGTCAGCTAAGGAGAAAAATTTGAATTTTTAATTTCAAATTTTTCTTGAGTTACGGATATAAATAGCAGCTTTTAGGATTTCATTGGGAGGGATTAACATCTTGAACTTATTCCAAAGACTACTTTACTTCTCTTTGATCTCTAAACTTGGATTTTAATTTTCAATTCTTTGATTTAGTTGTGGGATATTCTTATTGAATTTGGGAAAAGAATCAATTTCTGACTACATCTTTTGTAAGTTTAATCACTTTGAATTATGAATTCAGTTATTGTTATCGCTTTCTCTTTCATGTGGAACTAAAACCTACAACTAGGGTTATGGGATCTATGATTACTCCTGTATTGTCTTAATAGTTGGTTAGGGTTCAAGTGATTGTGGGGCCATCTTGATAATTCTTTTGTATTAATTATTTTTTGTTGGTTGCAAACAATAGATCTCATCTTATGTTGATTTGCTCGAACTGATAAATAAGCTAAAGGTAGTGAATTATCTACGAGGATTTGGGAAGGTTAAGTTCCCATCTAATGATTAATGTTGTAACAATATTAATCAACTCAAAATAAAATCAGTATGAATAGAATATTTTTCTAATTTCAAGAGAATTAGGGAGTTCAACATCTAGGTTGGTTGAGAAACACTTAGATGGACTGTCAAAACTGATAATTTGGTGTTTCCCATAATTCATGAGAATTCAGTACTACAACTATTATTCAATGGAGGATTACTAATCATAGTGATCGCAACTCTAGTTTCTCTATATCATTGATTTAAAATATTGCAGTTTAAGCTTTAAGTTCTAAGGCAAATTGAAGTGTTAGTAACTTTTGATCAACCATTAAAAACCCCCCATTTTATCTTTTCATATCATTTATTTGAATTTAACTTGTAGCTATAGTTTTAACTTAGTTTAATCGCCACTCACATTATTCCTCGTAGATTCAACCCCGACTCCAAAGTTGGGTAATATATTGACGATGACCGCCTTGCACTAAATTGATGTGTAAGTTGAGCGTTATCAAAAATGACGCCGTTGTCGGGGAACAATTTGGTGTATTGAGTTGGTTTGGAATTTTAGCCTACTTGCTTGAATTCAAACTTGTAAATATTTTTTTTAGTTTTCTTTTATTTCTTGTGTTAGGTAGATTTTTATTTTAGTTTACTTATTACTATGTCATCGTGGAATGAACATGAGCTTGGTGGTTGGAAATCTTATCTTGATGATCCATGTCCATATTGTGATGGACCTCACTATTGGCAAGATTGTAGATACTCCCCGGAGAGAGATGTGTGCACCATCTCTATCCTACTGGGAGTATGATTATTCTTTATGTGGTGGTCAAGATGGACATTGGAGTGATTGCCCAAATGCCCCCTCCCCCTATTATGATAACCCAAATTCTAGTTCTTCATATAAGTTTGATAGGTTTTATGGTCAAGAAAAGGAAGAACGAAGCACCAGAAAGAGTGGCATTGAAGCTATGTTTCAACGAATTTTGGATCTCCAGAAAGAAACATATGATATCATATGTGATATGCATCAAGACATGAAGACAATCATTCATGAGGAGATGGATATAGAGGTCAATCATTCGAAGCACTTTTCAACATTATGGTTAGATGATATCTTTTTTGTGGAATCATGTAAAATAATGGAAGAGTGTAAAGATAGGGAGCAATAATCCTATATTGATGTTGAGCTTGATGATGAGCAACCCTCGGTGATTTCCCAACCAACCAAACCAACCATGAGAGAAGATGTCAAGATTGAGGAAATAGTGCTAGAGGCAAAAGAAGAAACCAAGCCAATCTCTTATAAATACTCTAGCCTAATTTGGGGTGAAGAGGTCGAGAAGGACGCAACTCTAAAATTAGGGAGAAGACCTCACTCGAATCACTTTTCAACATTATTCTTGGTGGATGTGATGAAAGTCGAATCACCCAAGCATATGATTAATTTTGGAAATGAGGAGAAAAATTCCTATATTTTGAAGTTTATCTTTCCGAAAGGGTATAATACAACCCCAATCTTGAAGGCCAAGAAACTTAAAGATCGAGGTCCATTTAGTGACTTTTTAAGATTCTCACCATTTTCAAATGAGCCCACACAAAAGTTCTATGAAAAATTGGGCAAGCGGTTTAAGTCTTCGAAGTGGCATGATAGAACTTTCCTTATCATACTCTCACATTTTCCCAATGCATCTAAAAGATTTAAAGATCAAAAGATGGGCCGGCGATTCAAATCATCTAAGTGGAGGGATAAAGGATGAAGCACTTTCAAGGTATCTTGATGAATTTTGAGTAGTCAAGATAACCTAGTCATGCCAAGTTATGAATTCTGTGAGATAATATCTAGTTACCATTGTATGTTAAGTCCAGAACTTATCGGTTGGTCTTGCCTTGGTTGTAGGATAGCGGTTAGGAAAGGATCATAGGTCGTTGTTGATATTAGTCCACTTTTATCCTAAATGACCTTCCATGTATGAATAATATCCCTTGATCCTAATTTTGAGCCTGGTCCTCCTTGGACATTGTGCACTTTGACTTATGCAAATAGCCTAAGTTGAGGGTGGCTATCATAGGGGTGCGTGATGTAAAGTGAGTATGAAGAAGGGTAATAAAAAAATACAAGGCTGTGTGTGGTAGAAAAAGAATGAAAAAACAAAGTTGTGAAAAAAAATGAATGAATAAAAATTGCACCCAGCTTGAATGTGCTTTAATCAAGAAAGGGAGAAATAAGGTAAAGGTTGATAAGTAAGACCCTAAACATAGTGTAGTGCCAAGGAGGCTTAGTTACTTTAAATATCCTTATGTATCATACCAGGCCTAAGCCTACATTACAAGCTGAAGAAAAGTCCTATAGTGATCCTAACTTAACTGTCTGAAAGCTTCAGTAAAGAAAATAAGGGCAAGCTTATGGTATTTGGCATACATTGACTAGAACTTTTTTCTGAGAGTGAGTGTCTCTTGACTGTCCCCGCATTGGCATGCTTGAGTTCACATATGAGTGAGAAAGGACTTCTTTGTTGTAAGGGCACACTAGTTATGTTGCTATTTGCTAACTTGTTTGGGTAGTGTAATATTGGTACATGCATGGTTGTCGTTGCTAAGTTTATTCCATAGCTTCATCCTTTGTGTTGCATTGTTTCTTTTCAGTAATATACACAGTTGAGTTTGAGATGATTGAACTTGGAGATGGTAAATATGTTTTGAGCTAAAATGGATAATTGACTGTCGAATGTGCTTTGTATCCTCTTAGTTATGTTTAAGTTGCTTGAGGGCAAGCAATTATTTTAAGTTGAGGGTATTGATATGTGAGCTAATGCTAAAACATTTGAGCTTTTATCTAGAAATAATTGTAAAGTCTTAAGCAACTTTTGTCATTTTTAATTGCTTTCTCTTTGATAATGCAGGATAGTCAAGATGCAAGAAAACCAAAGCCAATAAGAGCAAAAGAGGTAAATTTAGAACAAGTGGCCATGAAAGTTTAGTAGATGAATTGTCTGATAAGTCATCAAATTTGTGATAAGTTATCAGATTCATCAACAGCTGTAGACAGTGTAAGAAAGTTGGAGCAGAAGTATGACGACATCTCTGATAAGTTGCCATAATTCTAATAAGCCATCAAGAATGCCGTCAGCCTAAGGCAGTACTTGAGATTTGAAGTGAAGAAGTGACGACATTGCCTGATATGTTGTCAAAGCCCTAATAAGCAGTCAGGAGTTGTCATCAGCCTAAGGTAGAAATCATCAAACTTAGAGGAGGAGCTAACGACGTCCCCTGATAAGCCGTCAGGTGTCTGATAAGCCATCAAGAATATCGTCAAACACAAGCAGGAGGCAAGAAATGGGAATCATATCTGACGACATGGTCTGATAAGCTATCAGATCTCTAATAAGCCGTCAGACGTGTTGTCAGCTAAGGAGAAAAATCTGAATTTTTAATTTCAAATTTTTCTTAAGTTACGGATATAAATAACAGCTTTTAGGGTTTTATTGGGAGGGCTTAACATCTTGAAAGTATTCCAAAGACTACTTTACTTCTCTTTGGTCTCTAAAATTGGATTTCAATTTTCAATTCTTTGATTTAGTTGTGGGATATTCTTCTTGAATTTGGGAAGAGAATCAATTTCTTACTACATCTTTTGTAAGTTTAATCACTTTGAATTATGAATTCAGTTATTGTTATCGCTTTCTCTTTCATGTGGAACTAAATTCCACAACTAGGGTTGTGGGATCTATAATTACTCCTGTATTGTCTTAATAGTTAGTTAGGGTTCAAGTGATTGTGGGAACATCTTGATAATTCTTTTGTATTAATTATTTTTTGTTGGTTTCAAACAATAGATATCGCCTTATGTTGATTTTCTCGAATTGAGAAATAAGCTAAAGGTAGTGAATTATCAACAAAGATTTGGGAAGGTTAAGTTCCCATCTAATGATTAATGTTGTAACAAGATTAATCAACTCGAAATAAAATCAGTATGAATAGAATGTTTTCCTATGTTTGAGAGAATTAGGGAGTTCACCATCTAGGTAGGTTAAGAAATACTTAGATGGACTGTCAAAACTAATAATTTGGTGTTTCCCACAAGTCATGAAAATCTAGTACTACAACTATTATTCAATGGAGGATTACTAATCATAGTGATCACAACTCTAGTTTCTGCATATCATTGATTTGAAATATTGCAGTTTAAGCTTTGAGTTCTAAGGCGAATTGAAGTGTTAATAACTTTTGTTCAATCATTAAAAACCCCCTATTTTATCTTTTCGTATAATTTGTTTGAATTTAACCTGTAGCTATAGTTTCAAATTAGTTTAATCACCACTCACATTGTTCTTCGTGGACTCGACCCTGACTCCAAAGTTGGGTAAATATATTGACAACGATCGTCTTTCACTAAATTGACGTGTAAGTTGAGCGTGCTATAGCAGCATGAACAATAGTTTATAACTCTTTTTTTATGGTTTTAAGCTCCCAAACTTGAAATTTTTATTTCTAGTCCCTAGAGGGGTGATTTTCTCTTGGTATGGGTGAAAAATCTTAGTTGAGGTAAATTTCTTCCGTCATCTTCTTCATTTTTAAATTTTTTAACATCCTAGAATCATTAAGCAACCTTTAATGGTGAAATACTTATAGATTTGAGCCCTAAGTTCATGATATTTTGGGGAAAATTTATGGGTTGGGTTAATAACACCTAGAATTACTTTTAAATTATTCATTAACGATTTCTAGCATGAATTAGTGATTCTAAAATATGAAAATTGATAGTTGGGTACCTTGAATTCAATAAATGTGGAACCTTTAGCCTTAAAATCCCATTAATGGAGTTGGGTTGAGCTTTAAAGAACTATTTTTATGACTAATTGACCCTTTGGTAATGTCATATACCATAAATAAGAGTAGAATTAGTGGCTTTGAATTCCTAATGAAATTGTTTAAAGAGTATTTTATTAATTACTCTTGTAATTAGTGTTTGTTGGATGATTAGCCTTCAAAAACGTGAAGACGAAGGAGGGTCACCCGTGATTGCTTACTTGTTGCGGTATATTGGCACCCAGGTAGGTTATGGTTTATGAGTAGTAAACTGTTGTTTGTAATCGTATCCATAATGTATATTTGACAGAAGAAATAATGCTTAGGCCTACAAGCATGGAGTTTAGATGGATAAAACATCAATTTAATATAATAAGGACATAAATATATGTTGATATGCCAATGTATGAATCCTTGATGGATGTTTTATGTTTGTATGACTCAATGGTGGGTTGTAATGTGAATTATGTGAATATAGATGACAATGAGATTGTGTGAGATCATAATCTAGTTATTTAGCCTAATTACCATAAAAGGATGATCTTAGTACTATATGTGGTTGGGATATGGGATAATCTTTATTAAGGCAAGTGATGAGGACTGACTTTAGTATATGAAGGTAGTGACTTAACTTAAGAGCCCAAGGTTAAGCTAGGCTAAGGCTTAGGAAGTAATAGATATAAAGGTGTTAAAATAAAGCTAGATAGTAAGTTAAATAGAGATGAATGATTGGTTAATAGAGTAGTGTCATGACCCAAGGATACCCCTTAGTCGTAACACGGTACTTAGAACCACAAGTGATCCCCAGCTAACCCATGTACTGGCATGATACTTGAGAAACTGATTTAACATGTATATACAAGCTAAATTTGTTGAGCGAAAGTATAATCATGAGAAAGTCTGAATGAATGTAATACTGATAAGGTTTAAAACATGATAGAACTGAAGAGAGAATTGAAATTACATATCATGACTGTGACGGACTATCTATGAAGCCCTTACACTACTGACTATAGGTAGCTGGGACATGACTCAAACTACCACTAATTAATGCATAAGGATAGTAAAAATACAACACATGAACTGTAATGGACTGGAGTCCCCGAAATAAAAGGACTTATCACTTGATGGATGAGAACTAAGAACTGTCTAACCCTGGTGTGTAGACTACATCTGGTACCTACATCATGAAGGAATGTAGCCATAAATACATACATATTTTTAGAACTTTGGAATGTACTGAGTATATGGAGACATGCACTAAATTGTAAAAATACTTAAAACATGCTTTAAAATTAAGGACATAAGTTATTCATTGAAACATGCATTTAAAACCTAGCTATACATGAAAACTATAAGTCATAGTGAGATTTATAAATCATAAGCTAAAAATAATTAGTTAAGCTGGGAAAACATTAGAAACATGAATAATTTATGAAATTCTCATGTAAAGGTGAACATGTTATAAAACTGTACTGCAGATCGTGTATGAATACTGGGTCTGAAACTATGTGATAGAAACTGACATAAAATCATGCACATCTGAACTGAAATGTAAACCGACATAACTAGAGGATCTAAATATACATATATACTAAACATGAATGTATAAACATACAAAACCAAACATAACATGTACTGAGCTGGTCTGAATAACTGAATGACTGGTATTTGTATAACTGAGCAATTAGATATCTATGTAGCTGGATAGCGGAGGTCAGTATACTGAATAAGTGAGATCTGTATACTAAATAACTAATATCTATTTACTAAATAATTGATATTTCTCTACTGAATAATTGATATCTATTTGCTAAATAACTGATATCTGAATACTGATTATGTAAAATTGAACTGTACTTGTTCTGAATAACTGAACTGAAACTGTGGAAGGTATCATGTAACCGACAAGCCCCAATTTAAGCTAATCAGGATCCAGCTTGTAATCCCAGTTTGAAGGGTATCAATACATTGACATGGGTTCTAACACTGGCTATGTGGATCCATTAAACTGGTTCTGTAGGACTAGGGAGACACCTTCTACTAGCAAGTGCTCCTATGAGATATATGTCAACCCTTAATTGAAAGGAAGACTCTCAAACCTACACTGACTCCGTAGTTCTAGAACTCAAGTATTGCTACTAAAGGTCACACCCTTTACTTCTAGGTAAGCCTCCATCCCTAGGTTAGCTCGGTGCTAAATCCTACTCCCTACTGAACTGACACTGGAATTATGAACTGGTGCATACACTGATGATTGATATGCTCAAACATTGTGTTCTAGAAACTGATAGTGCATGCATAATCTGAAGTAACCATGAACTTGTAAACTAATGTATTTGACATGAAAAAATACTGGGGAGTTCGTCATAAGAAAATGATAATCTGAATATAGGGATAAAATCATGATTTTGTCTAGATTATTACTTGAAAATAGAAATATGTAAAATACATAGGTATCGAGTGTTCATAATCTACCAGCTTTAAATATGATAACATCATCTAAATCATTAGTAGTAAATCATAATTTGGGGGACCCAAAAGATAATGCACTTGAATAACTGCTAACCTCATGAATTACAACATGGAAATAAGTTAAGGTTGATAGAATATCATGTTTACATGATAAAATACATGAATTTGATAACTTGACATGGTATTGCCCAAACATGACATGGCAGTTTGGAAATTAAATGATATAGAATCATAATTCACATGGAAAAAGCTAATAGCATGGCTTGAATGTATAATTAAGGAGGAAAATAGATAACTTTCATGATTTACATTGAACTTGATCATAAATTGGAGTACAATTCATACTTGAACCAAAAAGTGAATTTTTGGGCTCAATGGGTGAAGGAACCCATTGATGAATACCCCACATACCTCATTGGTTTTATTCTTGAAGAAGGATTGAACTCAAAAACTTGAACACTTGAATTCTTCGTTCTTAGGAAAGGGAAGGGTTTCTACGTGAGTTATTTTGATGATAATGAGCAAATAATGCCTCTGTTGGGGCTTTAGTCCGCCACTTTGGTGCTTGGGGGCAAGGGGAAATGAATAAAACGCCCCTTAGGCTGTTACTTATGGATTAAGAAAACATATCCTCCATATCGTGGAGGCTAACATAGGGACTAAGGTCTACATCACAGAGCTATTGCAGACCCTTACAGTTTCTCATAAAAATGGTCAAAACTTTTTGTTCGGGTATTGGATTAAGGAGAAATTGGTATCGTTGGAAAGATAATTCAACTATCTATAATTTGATGGGTCTTGAGATTAAAAATTTCAAATGTGTAAAATATTATACACATTCAAATTTGACCCTTGTAGAATCAAATACCAAAGTTTGGCCGAATTAAAGGCTCTTAGCTCAACTTTGCTCTCAGTGATCCCTATGAACATTTCTCACCTAATAAGCACTCTTCACACTAGGATAATGATAATGACATATGTATTAAAATATAAATCATGGGATTAGTGTTTACACATGTAGGAATGACGGTTTGATTTCTAGCTCAAAAATGCGGGGTGTTACATTATCTCCCTCTTGGAATCATTCATCCTCGAATGATGTATTGGAACTTGTTGAAGTCTTATAAGTATGGAATGATGTACATATGACATGTCTTTTAATGAAGGATATAGCTAAGCTAAAACACTATAACTTTATCATGAAACTGATTTGTGAGTTGACTTGACTCTATTGACTGTAAGGAGCTGATTCATGCTGAGAGTTTTGAACTCACTTGAAATGTTCATGATACAATCATACATGTAGAACTATTGCCAAAATACTGCAAAATGTGCAAACTCCAAGAGAATTCTATAGAGCACTGTACAGTTCTTCATATACAATTAAAAGATAAGTTTGAATCAAGGAAGAATTAAGAAATTAGAAAAGAAAAGGAGAAGGAACCTAGAGAAGTCACACAGATGATATTTAAAAAAGAAGGTTCTATGATGTGAGGTGGAATCCCACTAAAAGGAGGTTTAAAAGGATCTCAAGACTAGTGAGTACTTACTTGATGAGGAGAAGGAGAAGTAGACACCTAATGTTAAATGTGGCATTTCTCTTAAAAATACTTTCAACATCCTGTAGTAAGAGGGTAGAAAAAATAAAAGAGTTAGACATCACAGAAAATAATGAAACGGTTGAAAAGGGGTAAACAGAAGAAAATAAAGGGAACATAAACATGCAAATATCTCACGGCAGTAATAAATCACATGGTATACACCACGAGTCATAAAAGAAAAATCAGCATCTACAGAAGGAAAATCAAGATAATATTGAAGCTCCACAACGGTACTTGCCAGATGCAAATCAAGGTGCTCATATTAGAAGTGGGAAATATGAAAATAGAGAAAAAGATTAAAACATTTTAAAAGATCATGAGAAGAATAAAAGAAACAATGTTAAGGAGATGAAGGAAATAGAAGTTGAGTAGTAGAGGCATATCGATAAAGTAACTAATATAGAAGACATTGTGACAAAGAGCAGCCAGATATACCTGTAGCAAGGGAATAAATAGGTTGAGTTGATGGATATTTAAAGGCTCTAGTAGAAGTGAAGAGGAATATACTAATAGTTTACAAAAATATAGTTGAAGTGGAGGATGCACAACATGATCAGGAGATATTATTGGCCTTGAAAAATACAACGTATTATGAACTTCTACAAGTGTATGAAGGGGTAGCTCATAGGGATATTTTGGAAATAGGTTCTTATCTGGCAAGCAGCGGTGATTAACTAGTACACCAATAATTGAACAATAGACAGATAGATAATAAGCCTCAACTAGTGATGACATGCATAAAATCAAACCCAATTAGTACTCTACATAATATAGTTACACATTAAATACAAGAGTTGGCTTGTAGTAGTAATAATTTAGAAGAGATTAATAAAGAGGTAGAGGATAGAAAATAAGAAGAAAATCAAAACATAGAGAAGAGGGTACACCAAGAACAAGTATTGTCACCTCAATCTTCTAGTAAGAGTAGCAAAGCAAAAACTAAAGTGGAGAATAAACATACTAGGATCAATCCTAAGAGGTCTGGAAAAGCAATTTTAAATGAAAATGAAGGCATTTTTTTGGAATGTAAGGTCTATTAAGACCCAAAACTCACTCCATAAACTTCAAATGTTGCACAAGTATTATAATTTTGCAACAATTTCTTCAATGGAACCATTTTAAGAAGCAAGGAATATTCACAAGTACAAAAAAAACTAGGCATGAATTATGCAAATTTTAATCAGAACGGGAAGATATAGGTGTTTATACATGAACACATTCAAGTTGGAGTGGTATCAGACACAGAATAATAGTTGACCTTACAATTGTATTTCTAGGAAACTAGTGAATCATTGGTCACTACCATTATTTATGCCAAATATGATAATTAGAAAAGGATCACTCTCTAGAAAGATATTTACTCAATATCTCATAACATGAATCTCGATGGATTTTTGGTGGAGAGTTTAATGTATATTGTCTGATGATGTACGGATTGGAGGCTTCAAGTTACTTCTACTGAAGTTGAAGACTTTACATATTGTGTTAACACTTGTGACTTGACTTAATAGACATAAACTTTAAGGTGTAATCTATTAATTTTATGATTTTTTTCCTTTTTATTTGTTTTGACCATTTTACTCCCTCCTCATGGTTTCTATGTATTGATTTAGGGGTATGAGAATGATTGGCATGATTCCTGATGTGATTTGAAACTTTTGTGTGAGTTTGTAGTTTCTAGAGATTGGAAAGGCCTTATAGTTGACTTCATCAATATTTGTTGTTCTATGTGTTGGATGAAAAAATAGATTATACCAGTAGATCAAAACAACATTTTTGGATTAGTAGCATGGTTGGTTTGATTTTATGGATTTTGCTTATTTCTACCCTTGGTTTATAAATTAGTCAAATTAGGTCTACGGGGTCAATTTTTTTAAAATAGCCTCTTTTCAAAATTTGATATTGCAATTGAATCTGGAATATTAAATTTAGTCTAGTATCATATTTTGTTTGCTTTCATGGAATTTTAAATGAATCTCGAGGGGTGGATCGACAACTTTGAAACATAGCAAAGTTGTTGATCCAACTGATTGTTGGTACAGCCGCTTTAGTAGCCAAAGGACTGTTAAAGCAATAACTTCTAGCATTTAATGCACTATTTTAATGATCACTGGCAGTTAGGGAGACTATCACTAAGGCAACCAATTGACTATTTTAGTGATTGTCACATTAGCGGTTGGGGACCGCTTTAGCATCCTCTTGTATTTGGGTTGGACCACTAAAGTGGTAAACCGACACTTAAGAGATAACCGTTTTAGCAGTCACAGATGGTTTTTTTAAGATCCACTTTTTCATAATTTTCTTTCATTTCTAAGACTTTGAGCTTCGGGTTAAGGGATTTTTGGAAAAAAAATTATTTTCAAGCTTGGGTAAGATCTAAATCACTATTTCAATTATTTTACTTTGATTATATCATTTAAAACCCTTCTTAACTTGATTCTAATTCAAAATTTGGGGATTTTTGGCCTAGAAGGACTAAATTGTATTTCCTTAATTTAAACCTTATTTTTAACTCATTTTCTATTGGGTTTTCCCCTATATATTTTTTTAATCATGAATAAGATTTTTATAAATAAAAGTTTTAGTTTTACTCTTTCTTTTTTGAAAACCTATTTGGGGGGTCCATTTTAACCCCGACTAGAAAATAGAAAATATGGGTATCATTGGCTTTTTTTTAACATGTCAATTCTATGTTTGTATGTTTTAGTTGGTTTTGAGGCCGTTCGAGTAGGGAAATTTCCATATTAAAGGGCTTAAGGCTTGGGTTGTAACATCGCAGGTCGGTTATTGCTTAACTTTCTTTAGACTGGTTGGGTATTTAATATATGTATAAAAATATGTTGTGGGTATGGGTAATAATCATGAAAAACTAAATGATATTACTGTTATTGTTTGCCCATATGGAGGCTTATATTATTGTTGGTGGTGACTTGAGATGATATTTACTGTGCATTACCAGCGTAGGGGCTTTATTTGATATTATTGGTCTCGTATATGCATTGGTTTCTTTCTTCATGATGGAAATACCCAAGCTATGGTAAATATGATATTAATGATGCCTTACATGCATATATATTTGAATGGTACATTGCTTATGTATATTATATTGGATGGATTCTAGATCTTTATATTGGTTTTTTTGTAAGCATTACATTCTCATATCATACGTACATGCATGAGATATTGTTACTATTGAGGAAATTCCATTTTTGACAAGAAATGAGATACTTTGATAAAACTTTCTGTCGTACTCCACGAGTCAAAAAGGAGATATGGATATTGAGATTAGGATTGAGTATTGAGAAAGTATATGGGTTGCGACCCCCATAGATCCTATCGGGAAACACTGAGACTTGATAGGTACATATGAAGGTTATGTTATAACCTCAATCATATCACATCGTGATCATCATCATCATTGTATTTCATACATTATGCATCTTTAGTAATGTGATTGGGTGTTATTTATTGCATATATAATCTATTAAGTACCTTTTGATTGCAAGTGATGTGCTCATAGTATGTATTTATATACCTTATTTTCTACTTTGCTCAATTGTCTTATGATACCTACTTAGTACAAGTGAACCCCTATTATGCCCTATCGGTGCAAATCCAAGTATGAGTGTGTTGCACGATAGCTGAGATTATGTATGGGTTATTGATAATTTTAAGGTAGTGGCAGCTCTATTCTTTTAGAATCAGCCTTAGACCTACTCTTATCCAATTGATATCTTTATTTTCTATTAAGAGACAAACTTGTAGTTTTTCGTATGCAGTTGTATTTCAGTTCTGAGAGGTATTTAGATTGTTCTTACACTATAACACTAGGTTTTAGGATTGTTTATGGTATCTTTATTATTCAAACTTCTGTTATTATTGTATATTTATGGTCTAACTTTGCTCTAAAAGTCTTGCCATAAGAATTATGTTATTATTGTCTTCTTACTTATCAGTTTGGGTGATTGGATTACTCATCAAGGCTTAGCTACAATAAGTTCCATCATGACCTTAGCTTTGGATCATGAAAAATTTGCATCAAAGCATCCAAGTTCATCGGTCTCATCAGTGTAAGAACAAGGTGTCTAGTAGAGTCTCACAGATTGATACATAGACATCCATATCTATCTTTGAGAGTCTATAATATATCTTCAGGAAATTTTCTAATTTTATTCCTTATCGTGTGGATTTTCCATATCCTATATTCTAGATCCCGCAAGACTTGAGATGCTGAGCTAGCATCTAAGGAGGGAGCCCAGCCTAGGAGATGAGTCATGGGTTTTGGTCAGGCTCGAGGTAGAGGACGATCATGAAGATCTTCTCCTTCCATAGGTATCTCCCCTGAGCCTAAGGTTGAGCATGCTCAAGATATGGGGCCTACTCAGGTTTCATAGAGTACTACCACCCTGGTCTTAAAGGGTTTATTAATTCATTTGTTCACTCATTTGGAGTGTATTTCTTTGTGTGCACGTGGTATTTCTCTAGCTTTAAGTGTTTAACCTCTATCTATGCCAGAGTATTCTTATGATGTTTCTCTAGTTTCAAGTATGATTCTTTCATCAATACTGACATCTACTTATGGTATTCTACAGAGTTCGAGTGTTGTTCCTTCTTTTGTGCCAGTATCTAAGTGTGGTACTCTAATTCCAGGAGTTTAGCCTTTATCTATGTTGCCTCCTCGGGTAGGAACATAATCAACCATATTCATTATTTCTTATGTTGTTGGGGTCTTTTATGTCTTCTAAGGATTAAAAGAGGTTTGAGAGTTTTACTCTCTTGGGTCTACCCAAGTTCAGTGGTGTTGTAGGCGAGGATGCCTATATGTTCTTAATTGATTGATGAGAGAAGTTATATAACCTTGGATTACTCGAGTTATATGGAGTTTCTTACACACCACCTATCCATTGAGAGATGTATCTATGGAATAGTGGACGTCACTTGTTAGTTGCAGGCCCCTTGGTTCACTAGAGATGACTTAAAATCAATGTTCTAAGGCCTTTTTGTATTGTTTGTTCCCTACAATTAGAGGGATTATATGAGAGATGAGTTTGATCACTTGCAGCAAAGATACATGACTCTCGCCGAGTATAAGTCTAATTTTCATGCCTTTTATAAATATCCTATTGCTAGTATTGCCACAAAGTTTGAGAAGATTCCAAAGTTTTTGAAGAAATTGGATACTGTATTTCAGTTGGATACTGCCTAGATGGTAGTGTCAGGGGCATGATTTTAGACCGTGGTGGATCATGCAAAGATAACTGAGGCTATTCTTCGATCTACTTAGGAAGGTGCCAAAAGGGTGTGCCATCAGCATGATTTTAGTTATCATACACCTCAAGTTAGAGATTTTAGAGGTTTTTGTGGATACCATGGCATACTAGTGCAGGCATTTTTCTAGGGTTATAGGCAGTCGGGCTTCGTCCCAGGGTGGTCGTTCTAGCTCAATCGTACTTCCTTAAATTGAGTCGGGCCATAAAGTTTCTTTGTGTGTGATGATTTTGGCCATTTGGCCAAGGATTTCCCTCATCATATTTTTGGGACTACTTCTATATCTAAGGTGAGAGGTGACCCTCAAGGTGGTAGAAGTACTACTAGAGGTGTGCGAGGCAGAGATGGTGGTACCTGTGGTAGTGGTCGCAGGGTTTGTTAGTTCATTTGGGGATATAGTTAGTGCTATTCTATACCTACCAAACCTGAGGTAGAGGCTTCTTACATTTTTATGATAGATATCATCCACATTTGTTTCATATCTACATCTGTGTTATTTGATCCGAAATCAACTTTCTCCTATGTGTTGACATATTTTGCTTCTGGTTTTAATTCTAGTTGTGAGCCTCTTGTTATGCCTATTCATGTATCTACCTCTGTAGGAGACTCTAGTGGTGGATCGGGTGCACCGATCCTGTGTTGTGACTTTAGTTGGGTCTTGGGTAGATTGATCACCCTAGATATGGTTTATTTTGATGTCATCTTGGGTATGGATTGATTATCTCCCTATCTTGCTATTCTAGACTATTATGCTAAGACAGTGACTTTAGCTTCACTGGTTATGCCAAGGATAGCTTGGAAAGGTACGTTTCATTCTGGTCCAAAGATAGTTATATACTTTTTACGTGCTCGTCGCTTATAGATAGGGGATTTTTGTTATATTTGGCCTATATTTGTGATACCGGTATTGCTTCACCGCCTCCTTTGGATTTTGTCCATGAGTTTATGGATGTCTTTCCTACAAATCTGCCTGGTATGCCTTTGGATTGTGATATTGACTTTTCTATTGATGTTCAGTCACACATCAAGCCCATTTCTATATCTCCTTATAGGATGGTACCCATGGAGTTGAAAGAATGAAAGGATCAATTGCAGGAATTATTGGGTAACGAATTTATCTGACCTACTATATCACCTTGGGGTGCGCCTATCTTGTTTGTGAAGGAAAAAGGATGGGTATATGCACATGCGTATTGATTATCGGCAGTTGAACAAGGTGACGGCTAAGAATAAGTATCCTCTTCCTCGTATTGATGATTTATTTGGTCTGCTTTAGGGTGCTTTGGTGTTTTTGAAGATTCATTTGAGGTTCGGTTATCATCAGTTGAGGATTAGAGTTTCGAATATTCTGAAGACAACTTTTTAGACTCAATACAATTATTATGAGATCTTGGTCATGTCCTTCAGGTTGACCAATTCCCCAGCCGCTTTCGTGGAGTTGATGAACCAGGTGTTTCGACCATATCTCGACTCTTTTGTCATTGTATTTATACTTCAGAGGTTGAGAGATAAGAAGTTATAAGTTCTCCAAGTGTGAGTCTTGGTTGGAGGTTGTCTCTTTCTTGGGTTATGTGTCGCAAAGGATGGTATTATGGTCGATCTGACCAAGATTATAGTGGTTTGTGATTGGGCTAGGACAACTTCTCCTATCGAGATTCCTAGTTTTGTTAGTCTGGCGGGCTACTATCGACACTTTGTTGAGGGTTTTTAATCTATTGTGGCTCCTTTGGCCAAGTTGACTCAAAAGAAGATTTCATTTCAGTAGTCTGATTCTTGTGAGGCGAGCTTCCAAAAGCTCATAGATTTATTGACATCAACTCCTATCTTGACTTTGCCCAAGTATGGTGTGGCTTTACCACATTTTGTGATACTTCTAGTGCTGGTTTAGCTGTCGTGTTTATACATGAGGATAAGGTGATTGCATAAGCTTCTCGTCAGTTAAAGCCTCATGAGAGGAATTACCCAACCCATGATTTGGAGTTATGGGCAACGGTATTTGCTTTGAATTTGTGGAGACATTATTAGTATGGAGTCTATTGTGAGATTTCTTGGATCATCAGAGCCTTTAGTATTTCTTCACCTAATGAGATCTTAATATGAGGTAGCGTTAAGGATTATGATCTCACTATTCTTTATCATTCGAAAAAGGGCTAATCGAGTTATGGATGCCTTGAGCTGCTGACTAGTATGTGTAGCTTGTCGCATCTTTTGACCCAAGAGAGGCCTTTGGCCATAGAGGTTCAGTCTTTAGCTAAATCGACGATTTGTGTTCTGGCATTTGTGGAGGCTAGATCTTCCTTGATGGAACAGATTCTATCTTATCACTTTGATGATGCTGGATTGAGAGTTATTTGGGGTAAGATGTAGGGCGGCGAGGCCAAGGAAGCCTCACTTGATTTCGATAGTGCTTTGAGGATTGGAGGCCGGGTTTATGCGTTGAGAGTGGGTGATTGAGTGATATTGATATTGGGGAAGGCCCATTGTTCCAGGAACTCCATTTATCCAGGAGTGACCAAGATGTTTTGTGATTTGAGATAGCACTACTGGTGGGGTGGTATGAGGGAAGATGTAGTGAATTTTGTAGCTCGTTGCCTATGTTGCAAGTAGATAAAGACTGAGCACTTGGGGCCTAGTGGTCTGGTTCAGAGTTACCTATTCCCGATTGAAAGTAGAGACGAGTCACTATAGACTTCATGATTGGGTTGCCTCGTACTTTTCGTGGTTGTAATAGTGTTTAGGTCATCGTGGATCGATTGACCAAATCTACTCATTTCAACCCTATTCAAGTTTCTGTCATGACCCAAAAACTAAGGGTCATGATGGCACTTGTCACGGCAAGCCTTGACAAGTAAGTTTATCACCCAAACTGATATGAAAAAAGAAGACAATACCAAAAGTCAAGGCAAGGCTCATAGAACATAGTCAAACCACACATATATAGTAATAGCAGGAAATACATAACTAAAACTACCATAAGAATCTCCCAAAACCTGGTGTATGGTGTAAGAACTACTAAATATATCTCGAATGTCAAAAGATACAATAATAGACCAAATGGATCATAATCTGTCGTTGAATACAAATAAGACATGAGATAGATAAGAAGAGTTAGTAGATCAACTCCGGGAGCATAGATCGACTGCTACCTCGAATATACTCCAAATATCGCCTGACTCTGCTACCATGCGGTGCACTTGTACCTGGATCTGCACTAAAAGTGCGCAATAGGGGTGGTTATGGTCCACTTGTACTTAGTAGGTATCATTGGCCAATTGAGCAAAGTAGAAAATAAAGCATACAAAATGCACATTATGGGCACGTGTCTTGCAATCAGAAAATGTCCCAAACGGTAGTTCACACCATCTCCACTAACAGTTCTATTGTATTCACATATACCACATTCAAATGTGAGAAAGAAGCACAGGTATCCAGATATCACACATACAAGTATGAAAAAGAATACACATAGATAGATATAACATCAAAGATGATAATACAATACAAAATGAGCACAATATATATGAAATGAAATGAAGATGATGAGGATGAGGATGGGGAAGTGTGATGTGATGCATAAGTTTGTCGCACAACCTCCGTATACACCTATTGAGTTGTGGTCCCAAGGTAGAACCCTTGGGGGGTTCGTCAACCCATATACAATCCAATATCCAATACCAATATCAATGACTCCTCAACGGCAAATACATCAGCAGAGGGTCTATACAGATGTCATGAAGCCAGTATTTCCATAGTGGTACTAATGTTTCACAAGTATATATAACATGAGGGTGTAATTCTCACAACCAACTAGAATGAGAATTTTCAAATCCAACCAATATACCAACCATGTGAGCTAGAAATCCACTCAATATGTCAACCATCCATGAATTCAATGTAATCCATATGTCCATAGGTTAATATGCATAAAAATGTGCCATTGATACCACTTAAATTACAATTTGGACTTTTTCACCAGAAAGATACCACTAAATATACATACATAAGGCCAACAATATCATATAAGACCATATACAGACACACATAGCAGATAATGTCTCAAAACACCAAATAACAAAAACATAGGCCCCCATACGGGTACAATACAATAATAAAGCCATGTCCATGATTAGTTCCCATACCCATAACATGATCTTTTACCAATATTAACTGTCAATCCCAGTCTGAAGAAAGTTAAGCCATAACCTACATCAAATGTCGAAAATCAATCCAACAAGCCTTCAACATAGATCTTTCCCTCATGAACGGACCTGAAATCAACTAAAATACACAAATATAGAATCTACGTGCTAAAAGGAAGCTAACGATACCCATATTGCCCATTTTCGGGTCAGGATCAAAATGAACCCTCAAAATGGGTTTTCAAAAAAGAACAGTAAAATTGAAATTTTTGTCCAAAAATATATTTCACGTGATTAAAGAAACTTATAGAAGAAAACTCAAGTGAAAACAGGTTTTATTTGGGGTTTAGATCAAAGAATTTCTAATTTAGATCTTCCAGGCCAAAATCTACAAATTCCATTTTTAGAATTCAAGTTTTCACAAGGTTTCAATGACAAGAATTGAAGAAAAATAATTGAAATAGGGATTTGGAGCTTACCCATACTTAAGATTGGAAGAAATCACCCAAAACTAGAAATCCCAAACTCCAAGTCTCAATACATATATATATACATACATATATACACATACACACACACACACATACTAAAAAATGTGTATATATATGTGCATATATATATGTGTATGTATATATATATGTATGTGAATATATATATATATATGTGTGTGTGTATAAATATATATGTATGTATATATATGTGTGTGTATATATATCAGGCATCGCTTAAGCGACCAAGTGTTGCTTAAGCGACACCCACTAGGCTGCATAGGTGTAGCATAAGCGACCCAACTGTCACTTAAATGACAGTCACTTACGCGAAAAGTGAGTCGCTTAGGCAAAACCCTCATTTGACTGACGGGTCACTCGAGCGACCAAAATTCCGCTTGAGTGGTGCACCAGTTGGAGAGTTGAAGAATTCAAGTCTCTATGAGGCCCTCGGGATTCATCCAAAATTTTGAGAACAAAAATAAACTATGCAACCCTATCAAATTCGGCGCTCCAAACATTATGTCGATATCAGATTTTTGAAAAATGATATTCTCACCAAGTTGACCCCCAAAACCCAATTTCACATCCTTTTGAATCTAGGGACGAAATGAGATACAAAAGCCATAAAACCACATCAACCATGTTACCAATCTAAAATCATCATTCAGAATTTGTTTGCACAGTCCGTTTTATCATCCGCTGCATAGATCAAAAAATATTAACCGAAGTCAACTATAAAGCCTTTTTATCCACTAAAAACCATAAACTTGCAATCACATCGATGAGAGGTAAAATGATCAAATGCATAGAAATGAATAAGTCACAAAAATCACCCATAATCAAGTCATTGGATCATCCACCACTAAAAATCTAGTTTATCTTCGAACTAAAGGCAAGGGAAATACCTGAATAGCAAAAAGCTGGAGATAACTACTACACATGTCAGACTCGACCACCCAAGTAGCTTCGTCTATAGGTCAGTACTGCCACTGGACCTTAACCACTGGGATATCTCTAGAATGCAATCATCTAACCTCCCTGGATATAATGGAATCGAACTCCTCAACAAAAGACAATCTCTTATCTAGCTGGACTGAATCCCAATGAATGACACGAGACTTATCCAGAATATAATGTCGAAGCATAAAAACATAAATACTGGATGAACAGTGGATAAATCTGAGGGCAATGCTAACCCATAATCCACATCTCCAATAGTCCAAAGAATCACAAAAGGTCCAATATACCTAGGGCTAAGCTTTCCCCTCTTCCCAAATCTCATCCCGCCCTTCATGGGCGACACACGAATAAATACTCGATCACTAACACTAAATCTCAAGGAACGAAGTCTACGATCTTTGCACTTTAACCTATTTTAAGCCACTCAAAGTCTATCCTGAATGACCCAAACTCTATCTAAAGACTCACGAAGCAAGGCTATACCTAGGGTCTAATCTCAGAAACCTCAAACCAACGAACTGGGGAGAGATGATGCGTACCATACAAAGCCTTGAAAGAAGGCATATCGATACTGTAATGGTAGCTATTATTATACACAAACTCCACCAAAGTTAGATGCTACTCCTACTGACCACTAAAGTCCATAACAAAAGCACGACGCATTTCCTCTAAAACCTAAATTGGCTGCTCTGACTGACTATCAGTATAGGGTGACAAGTTGTACTCAGATCAACTTAAGTACCCAACTTCTCCTAAAAATATTCTAAAAGGGATATGTGAACACTGAACCTCGATCTGAAATAATAAACACTAGCACACCATGAAGATGAACTATCTTACGAATATACATATGGGTCAATCTCTCAACACTAAAAAATCATAAAACAGAATGAAATGAGCAGATTTGGTCAATCGATACACGATGACCCAAACACTATCAAAACCATAGGACGTACAAGGTAACACAGTCATGAAGTACATAATGATCTATTCCTATTTCTACTTGAGAATGGGCAACCTCTGAAGCAAACCACTAGGCCTCAAATGCTCGACCTTCACCTGCTGGAAACATGGGTAATGACCTACTCAATCCTTTACATCCTTTATCATAACACCCCACCAGTAATGTTGTCTCAAGTCACGATATATATTAGTCACTCCTGGGTAGATGGAATACCTAGAACAAAGAGCATCCTCCAAAATCAATCTAATCTAATCACCCACTCTTGGTACACAAACTTGACCTTTAATCCTCAAAACACCCTCTGAATCAAGTGAGGCTTTCTTAGCTATCATGACCTGATTTACGAGTTATGATGGCCCTACTGATTCCCATCAGTAGATAAGTCAATACCATGACCTGGAGCTAACTCAATGGTTTAATTAAGTAATAAAGACCCAACATAGGCAAAATTTAAGGACAATAATTACTAAAAAAAGGATTCTAGATAAAATGATAGTCAAATGAGATACCAACCCCAAAACCACGTAGAGTTAGTACAAGAGCAACTAATAGTATCAATACAATTTTGAATCTAAAATAGTTAATACATTTGTCTCAAATGCCAAACACTGAATACAAGAGATGGAAGAAAATTGGGTGGCTCAAACTCCGAGAGCTTACCCTATCTCTGGAAATCAATCATTGCACGAACCACGATCAATGGCAATAGCTCATACTCATATCTACACCAAAAATATATAGAAGTATAGTATGAATACCAAAATAACGGGTACTCAGTAAGCATCATCGGCCGACTGAGCTAAATCATGACATAAGAATGATAAAGTGCAAGATAACCATAACTAAGCCAAGGTACAGAATAGAACCTAAATAACCTCCATATCATTGTATATAATCAGTGATTAATTCGGAATAACAGTATAACATAAGGCATCATCACATGCCAATATCAAAGTACATAACAAGTAAGAAATATCAAAATCACAACATGTCATAAGGCATCAACGCATGCCTGTATCACCGTACAGAAAAAGTATTAAATACCAAAATATTAATATAACATGAGACATCAATGCATACCCACACCACCATGCATAAGAGATAAATGATTCAAAATCATAAATCAACACAAGTGCAATCAAAATCAAGCACGAGTAAAAAGTCGGCGCTCATACACCAACTAGTGCAAAAAGTAAAGAACCCATCACAGTATCCTATACCACCGGAGAGCACATCCAAGAGAGCATAAAGTAAGGAACCCATCACGGTAGCACATCCAAGAAAGCATAAAAGAATAAATTCATCAATATATATATATATATCCAACCTTCTCATTATCCATAGCTTTCTACAATTTCCATCAAACGGCCATTTTCCAACATTCATAATCATCACCAATAATCATAATTGAATAACATATACCATTATACTCAAAACTCAACCATACCACCATATAGGCACCTATCTTATCAATACACTTTATTCACTCATTATTTGTTAGCCAACACTCATTACTAAACCAATTACTAACTATTTGTCATATAACCTCTAAATTTTATCCATCCATTATTCATCACTTAGTCACTATTCATTGGTTAACGACTAACCATTATTTACTAACTAACCAATATCTAACATCTAGTCAAGATTTACCACTAGACCATATTCGCCAATTAACCAATATTTATATCTAGGCATCATAAATCCACTAGCCACAATCTAACAAAAGTTTACAAATCATCACTTATACACTATATATCTATAAACTACCATCTTTCATCAACTAGCCTTATTGATTCACAACTCCTTGTTAATCAATTAATCAACATTATAAAATTATTCATCAATAACAACTAATCATCACCATCGACAAACCCATTATTACTAACCACCATAATGAAATAATAATCCCTATTAATAGCATCAATGAAACTAGTCCTCTTTATCACTAAGGTTCACAAATCCACTAGTCACTATTAGCTGCTCAAGTAATATCCATCACTAAGCATCTTTCATCCTTCAATCAACAACTAGACCAGTTTATACCTTAACTCATTAGAAGACTATAACCACACCTATAATATCAATATTATAACCAACTACATAAGAATATAAATAAATATATAATTGCCATACATAGGGCTAGACAGATTCAACCGCAGGCACATCAATAATCATATCCTCCTATCTTGTCGGGCATCGTTATATCTTCATCATATCCTCTGAACTTGAACTAGGTATCAATATCATAATCATATCCTCTGAAATCAAATCGAGTATCAATATCACAATCATATCCTCTGAAATTAAACCGGGTATCAATAGCATAATTATATCCTCCAGACTCAAATCGGGTACTAATATAATAATCATAGTGTCTTCTGGCCTTGTTAGGCATCAATATATTATCATAATATTATCCATCTGCTACGGGTATCATCATATCATCATCATATCCTCCGGCCTTTCCAGGTATCATTATCACATATATTTTTTAGCGTTGTTGGGCATCATCATCACAGCAATATATCAATAATAAAGAACAAGCCCCACAAGGGCTAAAGAAAATTATAAGTATATGATAAGTAAGTAAATGACAAGCCCCACGAGGACTATGAGGGCTAAAGTAAATGACAAGCCCCACGAGGGCTAAAGTAAAAGAGAAGTACGAAGAAGCATGCCTTTATATCTCATCATTCATCATTCATAAATATATGAGAATATGTATAGCATGAATATTACAAAGCATTAACAGTTTCAACATGGTTAGTAGCGTAGATTCTCATGTAGTCAATAAATATACCTTTTAGAACCCTTAGTATCATGACTCATACTATTAACAATAAGAAGTCTTAGCATAATCACTAGTTTGGTTACTAGAAAAAAGCATAACATGAGTCCAAACATAATCTATAAGGCATTCTTGTATATAGTCAATAAGTGTGCCTTATACCACCATTTACATCATTATTTCTAATATCGACAATAAGGAAGATTTCTCATGTGATTTATTAGAATAATTATTAAGCATGATCATAACTTGGGCAATGGTATAGTTAACGGCCCGACACTAGCCTAAACAATGGCTTAATCAAAAGTATAATCAATGAATCATCTTTACATAATCGATAATCTAGTCGTTTAGACCTTGGAAGTAACCATAAGCAATGTCATGAACAATGGCTCGTTAGTAGCGCATTCGTTGGCCTACTATTTGCCTAAAGATAATTTGTCATTAGTATGAACGATGGCTAAAGCATGACATAATATATAGCTTATTCATAGCATAGTCAATAACATCATTTATGGAGTAGGTCATATTATAGTCAAGGAATCATTTAATAGCATGCTCATTAGACCAAACATTAGATAATCACAGTAATATAATTAATAGCTTGACACAAGCTTTTAGTCAACAAGGCATACAAGGGCATTATTCTCAATGTCATTCCACATAACCAACAAGTATCAAGAATCATCAATATTGCCTCAAAAGGGCACTCTCTAGTCAATTACTAAGCATAAGGGTTCAAGAGAACTAATCATAAGTCTTGCCGTAAAGTGGGTCAACAAGCCTACATCTAAATCCCCGAATTCCATTCCAAGCCAATTTCTACCCTGAACTAGGCTATGATATCTAAATCAACTCTTAGATGTATAGCAAGCCACCATCAGCCCTAAGGTATATATTCTACTCAAGCACCTTCACTAAACCAATAGAATTAAGACAACCTTCACTAGTGTTAGCAACTAAGGCCAACTTATTCTAAGTATGAGAAACTCGAGCAATTTATCTAATATTGAATAATCTAAGGCATTCTCATGCTAAACATGTGTAATGGAGTCTATTCCACCTAAGTCAAAGGAAAACAAGTCAAGCTTTTCAACCTCTAATATTCATATAGCTTAATTGGTCCAACTAACTCAAGTCTTTCATTTCATCAATCCAATACATAAAACCTATCCCAATCTAACAAGACATCACATTTATATCAAAATATAGCTCAATTTAACAAAGAGTAAGCCTAGCCTACCTCCAATCTGAAGAATGCTCAACAATTCACTAATTTTTTTCTTTTCCCTGCTGAGAAGCTTCATCAAGGTTTCAAGATGTCAAAAACACAATCTACACATCATAACAAGAATGAACATCTATACCCATATTGCACCATTGTTCTTTGGGTCCAAAAACGAAACCAAAACTCCAAGTGGGTCCTACATATAGAAAACATGTTTTTAAGATCAACCCAATGTTCATACACCATTAGGGAATCATATCTATCAAGAATCAAGTAAAACCAAGCTTATTTAGGATAAAATCAAGCCCTCAAGAAAATTAGGGTTTTAGGCAAAAATTCAAGAAATTAAAGCTTGAAAATGAAGGATTCATACCTTAAATCCATTGTTAATCATGAATATATATATATATGTTAATCAAGATTCTAACTTATCACTAAGAATCAATTTGAAGTTACCAAACCATTTTAGAGCTTCTAGGGTTCAAAGAGAAGTGGAAAATGGCAAATGGCAAAAACTCGACCAAGAGGGCTTTTTATACGCGTTTAAATGGGTCTGCAAGGTCAAAACTTGTTTTTGAAATCCCAAACTCATTCACACTCTGATATTTGCAAATGAACTATGTACCCTCACTAAATTTGACATTTTGGAATCATTGGTGAAGTCGTACTTTCCATTTGAGGATGTTTAGACTAATTATGGGCCCTACACCTATATCTTTCAATTTTTTAACTTTTTGACAATTAGGTCAAAATGAACTCAAGTGTATTAGGACCCAAACCAAGGGTCTTCCTAGCCTAAAATTAAAATTCCAAAGCTTCTGGTGTAGTTGGAATTTGCATTCGGGATCGTTTTGCTGAAGTTTTCACTCAATGGCCATTCGAAACCAGCGAAGACTTCTAAATAGGGAATTGGTCCTAAAAATTAAACAAGCTACCTGGTAAACAAACTATCAATTCCATCATGTTAGAAATGACTTGGGGCAGCTATGGAAAATCTCTAATGGCAATAATAAGCGGTAACATGGAAAATAACCTAAAGAGTCATTACATTAGCCTCACCACTCAACACCTTATCCTAAATTACTCTTAACCCAACAACATCAAACTAATGATCCTGAATCCATTCCATCAAGGAAGACCTAGCCTCTATAAATTCCAAAACACACCCAAGTGTCAAAATATCAAACCTAACTATCTGGTTAGCCAAAGACTGAACCTCTAAGGCCAAAGGCCTCTCTTGATTCAAAAGATGTGCCAAGCTACACATGCTAGTTGACTTCCAGCTTAAGGCATCCGTAATCACATTAGCCTTTCCCGAATGATTGAGAATAGTCAAGACATAATCCTTAAGCAATATCAAGCCAATGGTGTTGCCTCATATTAAAATCTCATTGGGTGAAGAAATACTAAAGGCTACAATGATATAAGAAAATATCACAGCGGACTCCATATAAATAGTGCCTCCACAACTTCAAAACAAATAAATCTCGCACAACTCCAAATTATGGGCAGGGTAATTCCTTTCATGTGGATCTAACTGAAGAAAGCATACACTCACATCACTTTAATGGCCTTGAGTCTGAGGAATCCCCGAATTAATGGTCTTGTCAGCTTCCATTCACCCTCACATCACATTATATATATCACATAATGAAATTTATGACCTTAAATTTAACCTAAACAGTTAAGGATCTTCTTTAGGGTATTGATGTCGCAGCGCTTGTGTTCGACTGTTTTTATTCTGGATTATGGAAGCTCACCATTTCAATCTAACTCAAAGTTGTCACCGAATCCAAGTCATTCAGTAAGAGGAATGGTAGTATGGCTAATCGCATAGGGATACAGCGCCCAAAGATGGTTAGCGGGGTGGACGCTAGCATGTAACTTAGGGATAAAGATAAAATAATGCCATTATTCAAAATCAATCAAATAATCATATCCAACCACATATACATATACATATACATATACATATAGTGCCGGGATAGGAAACAAGGTTTAGCATGCATTTAAAAGCTTGGTCGTCCTAAAACCACCCATGGGCTATATAGGTTCAGCTCTCTTTGCTGAAAGGGCCCCAGTGCGTGTTACCTGTGCGACCGGAGAAAAGAACCTGAGATGACTAGTACATCTCGAAAATATAAAGTATGACATCATGCATACGGTCACCAAGACCACCCTCACATCTGCTAATATGAGTTTTCAATGTCGGTCCCCCAGGGAGCTCCACCTTCTACGGCTTTGCTACTCAACCCCCTTTAAGCCTATTAAATCATTTACACATTTCCAGCCATTTACCAAGGAGTATTTTAATTAAGAGTTAATCAATGTTATCGTCATACCAAAATTAGAGCTTAACAGTCTATTACCTTATGCTATATACTCTACTATTTCCAATAAACCAAAACAAATTATAATCAAACCATGGCCATCAACGTATTTCCAAAACCATGTGAAACCAACCAAATCCAATTCATGTTTGTTTAACCATTTATACAATGCAAAGATTTCAAGAATAATCAAACTATATGACAAAAATCATTCTCATTTACCATTTCACAAACAGGTTAAGGGCATGCCATTACCAAAGCCAAAATCACAAATTTGGGGATCAACTATGACCTCTCAATTAAATCACCATTCCCATGCACCCACATGTGAAAAATCATAATTAAGTCATGAGGAACATTAATCAACCATGAACATGCAAAACCTCCAACCTTTATTTCAAAACCATAATAATACCATGAAAATCATAAATTAAAACATATGCCTTTAGTGAAATAACAATGAGGGAAGAGTCATATCCCCGAATTACCAAGATTCACGGAGATAAATTGATCCTTAAGCCCTTAGATGGCCACTTTGGAGAAACCCTAGCCAATTTTTCTTGAGTGGATTTTGAGAGAGTAAAGAGGATGTTTAGTCTTGTAAAGTGTGTAATGAATGACCAAAAAGTGTTATAGGGATGTGGGGTCTTAAGGGTTTTATGTGAGAAATGTCCAAAGTGCGCCCAGCTTAAAAATGTAAAAAGACTACAAGTGGTTACGAGTCGACCCCATGACTCATGACCACAACATACAACTCATACCATTGAGCAGTCATCAAGACAGTAAGTTGGATACCTACACTCTATCCACTATATGACTCCATGACCCCATCCGTGACCTAACCATACGACTTGTACAGTCTAGTTATATCCAACACTAAAACCAAGGTATTAGACACTAGACAACATACGATTCAACTTTACCACTCATAACCTATCCTCTAGGCTCTTAGTGAGCCACTCGTACTCAGAGCCAAGTCAAGTCACTAAGTTTATAATTTGATGAAGGATCGACCAAATGACTTGTCACCACTCCTAACGACCCATACCATCAAGTTGTTACCAAGATCGAAACCCAACCACCATTCACTGGACACCCAACGACTAGGGTTACCTGACCCGTACCCACACCATACGACTCGTATGGTAAGTTTTCAGCAAAACAGTGAGCTAAAAGTTCAAGAAATTTCCAAGGGCCAAAACCTAAGGTGTTTTAATTCTTCCCTACTTGGATCATTTATCCTCAAATAATGGGACAAGGCAGTTACTACCATGATAAAAACCCCAAACATCTCTATGTGTACCTTTAAGATAGAAAATAAATTACCAAGGAATTCACAATCCACCTTTAATAAAGAGGGAAAATAAAGATGTCAAGATCAACATATACCTTAGGCATGATTTTCTAGAGCGGGAAATAGGAATGGATACTTAGACTTCATGTCCTCTTAAGCTTCCCATATGGCCTTTTCCACCTTTTGGTTCCTCCATAGAACTTTTACCAAAGCTGCGTCCTTGGTCTACAACCGACCTTGGTCTATAATTGACGAACTTGCCAATCTGAGATTTCAATAGGGACCTCTTAATAATACAAGGAATCCAAAATACCAATATCCTCGATAGGTGCAATTTACAACGGATCACCCACATATTTTCTCAACATATAAACATAGAACACCGGGTGAATGGAGCTCAAACTAGAAGGCAAATCCAATTCATACACAATATTGTCAACCTTTCTCAAGACCAAGTATGGACCAACGTACCGGGAGTAAGCTTCCCCTTCCTCCCAAACCACATTACTCCCTTCATAGGAGATACCTTAAGAACACCCTATCGCCAATCTCAAACTCTAAATTTCTACGCCTCATATTTGTATAGGACTTCTAGCGACTTTGAGAATCTTTAATCCTATCCTGAATCACCTCCACCTTCTCTATGGCTTGGTGAACTAAATTTAGACCAAACAACTCTACCTCACCAACCTCGAACCACCCAATGTGAGACCTACACCTCCTATCATACAAGGCCTCAAATAGAGCCATCCCAATGCTAGAGTGGTGGCTATTATTATATGTAAACTCTATAAGAGGAAAATGCTCAACCCAAATACCACCATAGTCAATCACGTAACCTCGAAGCATATCTTCTAATGTCTGAATAGTTCTTTCTATTTTCCCATCCGACTGCGGGTGGAAAGCCATACTAAGACTCACCTTGGTCCCAAAACCTCTCTAAAACAACTGTCAAAAGTGAGATAAAAATTGCATACCATGATCCAAGATAATAGAAACAGGCACCCCATGTAACTTCACAATCTCTTAGAGGTACAACCTTGCATAATCCTCTGCCAAAAAGTTAATCCTCACTGGAAAAAAGTGAGAAGACTTTGTCATCCTATTCACGATAACCCAAACTAAATCAAACTAATTCTGAGAGGAAGACCGATAACAAAATCTATGTTGATCACTTCCCACTTCCATACATGCAACTCAATATCTTGATACAACCCTCCGGGTCTCATGTTCTCAACTTTAACTTGTTGGCAAACCATGCACCTGGCCACCAAACTAGCCATATACCGCTTAATATTGTTTCACTAATACATATCCTTAAGGTCATGATACATTTTTATCAAACCAGGATGAATAGCATTTCGCGACTCATGTGCCTCAACCAACATCCTCTCTTGTAATCCATATATGTCGGGAACACACAATCACCCTTGGTACCACAAGGTGCCATTGCCATTAACCTCAAAAGCCATTACTTTTTACCCATCTACATCACCTTTGATCCTCATCAAGATAGGATCTAAGACTTGTTTCTTATTTACCTAAGCACCCAAGGATGACTTTACCACCTCTTGAACAAATACACCACCATCCTCGGAGTCCAAGAGGTGAAATCCAAGGTTACCCAAATGGTGAACATCCTTCACCAACTCTTATTTCCCTTCATCCACGTGAGTTAGACTCCTTATGGATAACCTGCTATGAGCATCAACAACCACATTAACTTTACTTGGATGGTAGTGAAGACTCATGTCATAATCCTTGAGCAGCTCAAGCCATCTCCTTTGCCTGAGGTTTAGCTTTTTCTGAGTAAATATATACGACATGCTCTAATGATTTGAAAAGATATCCACATGCATGCCATACAAATAATGATGCTAGATTTTCAACATGAATACCACAGCCAGCAATTCCAAGTCATGAGTTAGATAATTCTTCTCATGCACCTTCAATTGTCTAGAGGCATTAGCTATCACTTCATTGTGCTGCATCAAGACGCAACCAAGCGCCACACAGGATACATCACAATAGACCACAAACCCATCTGTACCTTTAGGCAAAGTCAAGACAGGAGCCAAAGTCAACTTATTCTTCAGCTTCTCAATGCTACCCTACCAAGAATCAGACCATGAGAACTTTACCTTCTTCTGAGTTAACCCAGTCAATAGGGCAGCTATAGAAGAGAAACTTTCTACAAACCTACTGTAGTAACTAGCTAAACTCAAGAAGCTCCAAATATCAATTGGAGTCGTGGGTCTAGGCCATTTCTTAACCACTACAACTTTCTATGCATCCCCCATGGTCCCTTCACTAGAAATGACATGACCCAAAAAGTGATAGTGTTCAACCAGAATTCACATTTCAAAAATTTGGCATACAAAGGTCTGTAACATAATGCGGAGGTGATTATCATGATCTACCTCTCTCAGAGAACACCAAAATGTCGTCTATGAACATAATGATGAAAAAATCCAGAAACTGATAAAAGACTCGATTTATCAAATCCATGAATGTCATCGAGGCATTGGTCAATCCAAAAGACATAACTAGAAACTCGAATGCCCATATCGGGTATGAAAGACAGTGTTAGAAATATTCACCTCCCTAATCTTTAGCTGATGATACCTAGACCGGAGATTAATCTTGGAGAAAAACTTAGCACCCTAAAGCTGATCAAGCAAATTATCTATCCTTGAAAGGGGGTACTTATTGTTTACCGTTACCTCATTCAATTGCCAGTAATCAATACACATTCGAAAGGAGCCATTCTTCTTACGCACGAATAATACCGGTGCAACCCACAGAGACATACTAGGATAGATAAAACCCTTGTCTAAAATGTCTTTTAATTACTCCTTAAGCTCATTCAACTCAGGTGGATCCATTCTATATAAGGGAAAAGAAATAGGATGGCTATCCAAACTAAGATCTATCCCAAAATCAATCTCCCTATAGGGAGAAACACCAGGAAGGTCATCAAGGAAGACCTCCGGAAATTCATTCACCATCGGGATGAAATGTAAAGAAGGACCCTCCGAGTTAGAATCCTCAACCCAGACCATATGATAGAGACACCCTTTGGAGATTAATCTCTAATCTCTAAGATATGATATGAAACACTCCTTAGGAGATAGGGAACCACCCTCCCACTTAATAACCAACTTATTTGGGAATTTAAAAATGACCTTATGAGTCCGAAAATCTAAAGATGCATAGGTGCAACCAATCCATTCCTAATATGACATCAAAATCAACCATGTCTAGTTCACAACCCCTATAGACTCTTCAGGAAACCATAGAGTAATCCACCAAGGTATAAATAGAAAAAAAGGTCTGAAATACACTCAGGTTTAAAACCAAAATGGGGTCACATAAGAAAGAGTGGACCCCAGATCAAGTAAATAGTACGCATCATTGGAAAAGAGTTTTAACATAACAGTAACAACACAAGGCGATGCCTCAGACTTCTGAAAAGTAGTGAGACCATAAAGTTGGTTCCAACCAGTGACGAAGCCAGATGATTCACCCTTTAGTACTGAAGTTGATGAAGACAAAACCAAAACCTTATAGGCCCCAGAAGTAATCTTACCAACAAGACAGTTTCTAATCATGTGCCCTGGATGACCACAGTTGAAGCACTTGTCCTTTTTTTATCACAATACCCCTAATGCAACTGACCATAAAATCTATAAGAAGGATAGGATGAAGTTGATTGGGCCCTACTATCCTGAGATTAGGCACTCTGTACCCCATAATCATCACCATCATGGAAACTCTTGTCACCAGACGGCTTTGAGTAGGGAGCAGTAGTCATCGAGTAAGACCCAGAACTACCCCACTTCTTCTTGGACCACTTTTCACTATCCTTGCCACTCTGTTGTTGACCACTACTCTCCTTAGAAAATCTAAACTTCTTGCTCTGTATTTCCTGTATCTCAGCCTACTTTTTCTTATCTTCCTCAACCTTCTGTAAGTACACAATCAACCTGGAGATGTCCATGTTCATATTCAACCAGGCAGTTTTGCTCTCTAAAATTAAGTCTTGAATAAATCAAAAACAAACTTTCTCAATCTAGCCCTCAGTCTAGAAACCAACTTCGGAGATATAAAGACAGCCGGTTAAACTTCAAGGTATACTCCTTAACTGATATCTTGACCTACTTTAAGTTAACAAACTCTTCTGCCTTTGCCTCTCTCATCTCGTAAGGAAAGAGAGGTTAAGAAAAGCACTAGAGAAATTATCCCATAGGACTGACTCAGTATTATCACCCCTAGATTGTTCCCATTTCTCATACCATTGGTAGGTTATATCTTTTAATTGGTAGGCAGCAAATTCCACACCCTTCATATTAGTAGCATGCATAATGTAGAATATTTTCTACATCTCATGAATAAAACTTTGAGGATCCTCCTCAACCATAACACAAATAAACACAAGAGGGCTCAACCTCATAAACTGGCCAACCCTTGTGGCCTTAAAAGATGGAGTAACAAAAGCATCATGCTCAGCCTGAGAATCTAAAAAGATGTGCCAACATATGAATAGAATGACAAAACTCAACATTTGTCACATCATCCTGAGCTTGCGAAAGACTGGAAGGGACCGGCGAAACTCCAGGAGAGCAATTAAGGACTAGACCTCTAGACCAAGTCTGGACCCTATAAGTAGGATAAGTCCCATCAATATTGTCCTCGAGTGGGACAAAGGAGTTTTCGTGAACTTCAAATCATCTAGGAGGCATGATGTGAAAAGCGAACAAACTGGTATTAGAGAAGATTTCAAGACCTTAAATTTAATAGCTTGAAAATAGAACAACAAAAAAGAAAACATTCCTAAATGCCTCGTAGCCTCTCTCTTATGAGTGTGGCACGCTACACACCCTTAAAGAAAAATCTACTAGACACGGCCTTGTAGACTCACAATTGACCATGAACCTAAGGCTCTGATACTAATTTGACATGACCTAAACCAGGGCCTAATACCCAATTGTAACCGCCCTAATCCCTCTATAGGAGGAATTTCGAGCATATAACAAAATAAAATAATAATAATATAAAGACAATAAAGTAAGCATAAAACCAAAGTCAAAAACCACGACCAATCAACCATTCATTTCCATTCCCAATGCCAATGCCGATACTAATACCAAGGCTAACACAAATACCAACACCACCTATGCCCATAGTAGTCCGATAAAGCCTCTAACTAGAATCATAAAACATCCGATTGAGACATCCCCCGGAATATAGACAAAACTAAAACCAAAGAAATAACAAAAACAAAAAGAAGTACATAGCATGAAATAAAGTCTTTTGGAGTATAGAAGCTCACCACTTCAATCTGACTCATAGCTATCCCCTAATCCAAGTCACTGAGTATGAGGAATAGTAGTGTGGCTAGTTTCTACATCGTGTAGAGATACAATGCCTGAAGACGGTTAGCGGGGTGAACGTTAGCATGTAACTCATGGATAAAGATAAAATAATACCATAATTCAAAACCAATCAAATAATTATATGCAGCCACATATACACATACATATACATATACATATGCATATACATATACATATACATATACATATACATATACATATACATATAGTGTCGGGATAGGAAACAAGGTTTAGCATGCATTTAAAATCTTAACGTAGGTCGTGTAGCTTGGTCTTCCAAAATATAAAGTGGGACATAATGCACACGATCACTAAGACCACCCTCATATCGACTAACATGAGTTTCTAGTGTTCCTCCCCTTGGGACCCCCACCTTCCATGACTTTGCTACTCAACCCCCTTTGAGCCTATATTAAATCACTTACATATTCCAAACCATTTATCCAGGAGTCTTTTAATTAGGCATAAAAAATGGTATGTCATACTAAAATTAGAGCTTGCAACTTTATTACCTTATGCCATATAAACCATTAAGCCAAATTAGACTTCATCATTTCCAATTAAACAAAACTATTAATAATCTAACCATGGCCACTAAGGACTTTCCAAAACCATATGAAACCAATAAAATCTAATTCATGATTGTTTAACCATTTATGCAATGCAAAGATTCCAAGGATAATCAAACTATGTGACAAAAATCATTCTTATTGACAATTTCATAAATAGGTTAAGGGCATGTCATTACCAAAGCCAAAATCATCAAATTTGGGGATTAACCATAACCCCTCAATTAAATCACCATTCCTATGCACCCACATGTGGAAAACCATAATTAAAACATGAAAAAATATAAGTAAGTCATGAGGAACATTAATAAACCATAAACATCCAAAAACCCCAACCTTTATTTTAAAACCATAACAATACCACGAAAACCATACATTAAAACATATGCCTTGAGTGAAATAACAATAAGGGAAGAGTCACATGTCTGAATTACCAAGATTCACGAAGAGAAATCGATCCTTAAGCCCTTAGATGACCACTTTGGAGAAACCCTAGCCAAGTTTGCTTGAGAGGATTTTGAGAGAGTAAAGAGGATGTTTAATCTTGTAAAGTGTGGAATGAATGACCAAAAAGTGTTATTGGGACATGGGGTCTTAAGGGTTTTATGTGAGAAATGTCTGAAGTACCCCCAACTTAAAAGTGTAAAAAGACCACAAGTGGTTACGAGTCTACCCCTTGACTCATGACCACAACATACGACTCATACCATTGAGTCGTCACTAAGATAGTGAGTTGGGCACCCACACACTGCCCACCTATGACCCTATGACCCCACCATGACCTGATAATATGACTCGTATAGTCTAGTCGTATCCAAGACAAAACCCAAGGGATTAGACATTGGACAACATATAACTCAACCTTACCACTCGTAACCTGTTTTTACGGCTCTTAGTGAGCCACTTGTACTCAGAGCCAAGTCAAGTCACTAAGTTTCTGATTTGATGAAGGATCGAATAAACAACTCATCACCACCCCTAACAACCCGTACCACCAAGTCGTTACCAAGACTGAAACCCAACCACCATCAACTGGACACCCAATGACTAGGGTCACTTGACCCGTACCCATATCATATGACTCGTATGGTGAGTCATCAATCAGACAATGAGATCAAAGCTCAGTAAATTTATAAGGGTCAAAACCCAGGGTATTTCAATTTTTATTATTATTATTATTATTATTATTATTATTATTATTATTATTATTTAAAAGGAAAAGAGTCAAAAATAGACCTAAATTGAAATTTGTCTTAACACGCCTAAAACTTTGTGGGAGTCCTATAACCCCTGTGGACTATTTATTACTATATTTTTGTGGCATATATTTATCCAACTAGACCACTTTAGATCCTTACGCGCTCAATGCGTATGTATTCATGTAGTTGTCTAGCTAAACAAATATGCCACATAAATATGGTAATAAATAGTTGATGGGGGTCTTAGGACCCCCACAAAGTTGAGACGTATTACAACAAATTTTGTCAAAATTTAGGTATATTTCGAGCCTTTTTTCCTTATTTAAATAGGTCTTATCAAAGAAGTTATATCAATTTGATCTGTTCACCACCAACTAAATTAATTGTCTAAAGTATCTCAAAACTTTGAAAAGATCAAAAAGCATATTTGGAACCCCATAAAAATAAACCAACTATGTAAACTAACTAAAAAGTACATTTCGAGCCTATTGAAAACATTAACACACTAAATCAACGTCATCTTGATCAAAAGTTGACCGTGGTCGAACTTAACTTTCTTAAAATTCCAGAACCGAATCAATGATTTATATCACTAATGAATACCTTGAGATCTGTACAACCCATCCTCACAAACTGGATATGATATGCATACTTTTGGCTAATAATTGGTATTCAATTCTTATTAATGGGCAATCCTATAACTTCTTTCATTACTACAAGGGGATGAAACAAGGGAGACCCTTTCCTGTCCTGTTTATATTATTTGCAGAAGTTTTGTCTAGAGCCCTAAATTCTTTATGTAATATTGAGGAATTTAATGGTTTTGGAATGCCAAAATGAAGTGATAATATTAATCATCTGGGTTATACATATGACACTATTTTATTTGGTCTATAGAAAAGAAGTTATCATAGCTAGTGATGCAGACTCTGGAGAAACATGAGTAACATCAGGGAAAAAATCAACAAGTAAAAGAGCTTATTTGATGTTCATGATAAAACAACACATGTTGTTATCCAGGAAGTGGAAGACTATGTTGGTTTTCCTAGGGGAAAGTTTCCATTGATGTACTTGGAGTGTCCAACTGGCCATGCAAGGAAGAGAAAAAATCACTCTTTTAACTCATTAAAAAGGTGCACAATAAATTACAAACTTGGAAAAGGAATATTCTTTCTTTTGGAGGTAAATTTGTATTGATCAATAATGTTTTGAATAGCATCCCTCTCTACTATTGTCTACTATAATACATCCTAAATAATGTCATTCATGATTTACATTAAATTTTTCAAGAATTCTTTGGAATTTCAAAGACGATGGCAGAAACAAACATTGGGTTGCTTGGACTGACATCTAAAAGTCTAAAGAGGAAGGACGTCTAGGTTTTAGATCTCTATTTGATATTTGCAAAGCATTATTTTCTAAACTATGGTGTATTTTCAGGACACGAAAATCAATGTGGACTATTTTCATATGAAATAAATATTGTAAGCATACTCCTCAGGTAGTTGGATGGAAAGGGGGTTCTCAAACCTAGAAAGATATGATTAAAGCTAGAACTAATGCTAACCAATAAATTTGCTGGGATCCTAAGTGTGGGTATGCTAACCTTTGGAATGATATGTCACGACCTGAGGCTACCCTCTAGTCGCGACACATTACTTAAGGTCATAAGTGACCCCAATCTAACCCATGTACTAGTACCTACTGAGAGCACTGAGTAAAATGGATACTGATAGCATGTATGGAAGATAAACTGATAAAATATGATCCAACAATGGAACACTGATCTGAAATAACAAGTCTAAAAGACAACTGATAACATTTGAAAGATAAACTGGCTATTTGAACATCTAGTCAGAACATCTAAATGGCTCTAACATGAGGAGTTGATAGGACAGGCCCCCAACTAACTACGACTGACTAACATAAAAGTAACTATTGTAAATGACTGAAATAAAAATATCATTCTCGGTAGATGAGGACTCTCCACTGTTGCTATTGGGAGAATGCTAATTTGTCTAAGGATGCTCAGTAAACTACGCATCTAAGCCTATGTTATAAGACAACATAGCGCAAAGAAAAATATGCGATCGATAATTTAAATGTATTGGTACGTAAGGCAAGGAATACTGAAATACATGTGAGATCCAAACATAGATGCATAAACATGTAAAACTGAGAATGCAAGACCAAGTATTATATATACTGACATGATCTGAATAACTGAATAATTGGTATCTGAATAACTAAAATAATCTGTAAAATTGAATGAATAAATACTAAAATCTATCTACTTGGTCAAACAAACCTGAACTGAGATAAATTAAGTATTGATTGAAACTGTGGGAGCTATCATGTGATCAACATAAACCATGTGAGCTATCGGGCAGTCTAACATTTGACCCATATTGAGAAGGGTTGTTTTATCCTTCCCATTGAAGTAGAACCTGAACTGGAGTGATTACTAAACTGAGCCCATATTTGGCAAAGAGAAACTCTCTTTGGCGAGGCCCCTAAACCTATAGTGGCACATAGTTTTTGGGAAGTAGGATGCATTGAACCCACACTTCCCTCTTGGTGCTAAATGCTACTCCCAACTGAAAGACACTGAAATATTAACTGATGTATACACTAATAACTGGTTTGCTCACATAGGGTATTTTAAAACTGACAGTGCATCCCTAATTTAAAGAAATCATAATCATGTAAAACTGTTAATTTGACATAAAATAATACTTGGTATAACAATAAAATCATCAGTTGACTGACTCATTACTTCAAAAGTCTGAAACATAAGTAAACATATAGTTATCGGTGTTCATAACCCGCCACCACTCAAATAAAGTTATAATTCAAAAGACCCAAACATGAGAGATTTCAATGGTCTGATAAATTTCATAAATGTAAACATGGGAATGAGTTAACCTTGGGAAAATATCATGTTTACATAGTTTGAGGCATAATTTTAGAATTTGACATAGTATTAATTGAAAATGACATGGGGATTTGGAACTTCAAGCATGTAAGAGCATGATTCTCATAGAGTAAAACTATTAGCATGTCTTGAATGTAAAACTAATGAGGAAACATGGATGAATTTTATAATTTACATTGAACTTGATCATAACTAGAGTAAATTTCTTACTTGAACCCAAAAAGGGGTTTTGGGCTTAATGGGTGAAAGGAACTCATTGATGAATATCCCATATACCTGAAGTAACGCTTTGGGGAAATCCTTGAAATTGATCTTGTTCTTGAGAAACCATAATTGCTTGAAAAAGAAGAAAAAAGCATTCCTTTTGACTCTCTTTGGGGAAATTGAGGATTATGTCATGATTTAGGGCTTTTGGGGTCTTTTATACCACCCCTTGTGAAGCTAAAACAACACGGGTTTGGCTTTTAAGGGAATGTGAAAAGACATAAAGGCCCTTGGAAAAACATGTAGAAAAACATACCCTCAGTTGTTACGACTTAGCTTGTGACTCATAACAACTGGTTATGACTCGTGGTTTGAGTCGTAGCCTGGGATTCTGGGATTTTGGGTACATTCTGGTTTGACTACGACTTTCCACCTAACTACTCATCATGACTAATTACGAGTTGTAGGATGGAGTCATAATTAGAAACTAAGGCCTGGGTCACACACTGGTTAGGTTACGTGTCCATACAAAGAATTATAAGGTCTAGTTAAGGTTGTATGTTGGACTCATAACCACTGGAGAGGGTTATTGACCATACACACTAGTGTGACTATGAGTCCCTCCATAAGACTCGTTGGCACTAACTATGAGTCATGTTAAGTCATCATAGTCATTGGGCACAAGGCGAAAGGATTTACTAGAGTGGTTACGACTCACTCGTGATGACTCGTCATGATTGGTAACAATTCATTACCAACCATGGCAGTCTTTATGACATGATCTGCCCTGGAGCCTAGTCGTAATGGGCATCCCAAGTCTGTCCAAGATCAGAGACCACCCCCGTTACCCAACCCAACCTCCAGTCATCTGCCCTGAGTTGGCTAAATTCTGAGCATGTAACAAAATAGTGTAACAGCTCACACAAAGACTCTGAGGTAAGGTCACAACCATGACCAACCCAACTGAGCCTAACCATCTCATACCCATAATCCAATCATGCTAAACCATACCAAAACAAGGGCCATAAACTAGGCCATAACCAAGGATGTTCCAAAATGAGTTATAATCAATCCCAAAATTAAATAGGATGTATCAACCAATAATATCATCCAAAGATGTCAGCCTTTCAACTTATTCTGATACCAATTACCCGACACTATTACGGATCCCACTCATTCCAACCTATAGTAGTACTACAAAGCCTCTAACAAAAAGAGTAAAGAAATACGATTGGAATATGCCCCCAACCATAGCCAAAACTAATATCCAAAATAAAACTAAAATGTATAGAAATATCCATAACATTAAATGGAACCTTTCGAAAGGATGGAGCTCACCACTTCAGTCCAAATGTTGTCCCTGAGTCAATCACTATATAGGAAGAGTAAAACAGTTGGTTCCTGCATAGCGTGGGTATATAGCCGCCAGTAGATGGGGTTAGCGAGTGAGTGCTAGCATGATCTCAGGGTAAGGATAAAATAATACCATTTATAAAACCAAGTAAAACCATCGATATGCACCCAACCACATATATATATAACTATGTCGAGAAAAGGGACCGGGTTTAGCATGCCTTTAAAACTTTACCTGGGTTGTATAATTTTATCGTCCTAAACCACCCACGGGCTATATGGGTTCAACTCCCCCTGTTGAAAGGGCCTCAGTGCATGTAGCTGCACGATCAGGGAAGTATCCCATGGGATGACTAGTTCATCCCCAAAATAAAACGTGACATCATACACACGGTCACTAAGACCAAACTCATATCGGCAAATATGAGTCTCCAATTTTGGTCCCCCCAGGACCTCCACCTTCCACGGCTTAGCTATACCTTCAGCCATTATTGCCTAATTAAAACCAATTTCCAAATAACCAAACCATTATCTATTTATTAACCAAGGCCATTGATATTGGTGTCATCATACCAACCCTTAATTGCAAGTATCATCCATAGCCAACCATTTATAGGTTTAAGGGGACTTTCAAGTGCCCTTCCATTTACCATATTAAGCCACTTGGGAGACTCTCATGTTCTCCACAAGAATAACCAATTATCCTTTAGACTTTCTAAACTATTTAAACCATGCATAATTCTTTTACCAAGTTTAAAAACATGCAAGAGTTCCATTAAAAGAAGTCAATGCAATGAACATATCGTTATAAGCATTTTGTCAAACACATTGCGGTCATAATATGACCAAAACCAATCCAATTACCATTAAAAAATTCCTATGCAATCCAATCAACTAAAACCACCATTAATGCATGTAAAAGCATAATTTAAACCATGGGAACCCATAACTAACCATTAAACATCAAAAACCCCAAACTATTTTTGAAAACCAAAATCATACAATCAATGAAATCATGAAAACATTCATAAAACCCATGCCTTTAGTTAGAATTAATAATGAGGGAAGAGAACATTCCTTAAACCAAAATGATGACAGAAAAAAATCAACAAGACAAGCCCCAAATTGATCTTTTAGTTGAAACCCTAGCTCCCCTTGCCCAAAAGCTCTTGAGAAAATTATGGAGTGTTTTAGAAGAGTTTGTAATTGTTAATAAATAGAATAATAGGGTAAATAACCTCCCAATTAGGTTAGATATCGTGGGACCCTATTAGGATAAGTGGAAAAATGTCCAGAATACCCCTACTTAAGTTGCACCAAATTCCCATCGCAGGGATACGACTGACCCTCACGAGTTATACTATAATACCCCATATTTTTATCTAGCTTCGATTCGTCCCTAGACCATCAAAGATCTTGCTTCATAGATGAATACCTTTTATTCCCTGTGGTATTTTTAAGATTTTGACTTTTTATTATATGGGAAATCGAATAAGTTTTCCATCAATACCAACTTCGCCCAAATTTGACAATCAGGCGAAGTTAGAGCTACTTTAGTAAGGCAGTGTACCACCTGTTACTTTAGCACTTTGCGGAGCCAGCCAAAATGGCAATCGTCAAAATCCAGTGAGCCTCCACGATTAAGGCGCGTTGTGCCAAGGCTCAATTTCAAAATTGTCAAATTCCAGTGCACCAACGTGATTCCACCGCATCGCGGTGCCATTCCAGTTCGCAACCAAGGTGGCAACGCAATTTCCATCACGTTGCACCACCAACCAGTTTCTCAGTCATCTTGTTTCCAGTGAGCTGGTGCGATTTCACCGCGTCACGCCAGCGTGAAAAATTAGAATTTTCAGATTCCATTATTTAATTCTAAGGACCAATTGGTAACTTCTTAAAGCCTCTAATCAGCCTATACATGGGATTTAAACCCTTAATAGCCAAAATTGTTCATTTATTTTTACTATTCCTCAAAAACAAAAGCATTCTCTCTCAAAGATAGAAAACCCTAGCCCCCAAGTTTCAAAAACAATCTCAAGAATCCCTCCAAGAGTCTTCAAGAACTTTAAGAATCTAGATTTCCAGGTATGTTAGATGTTGATTCTTGGGTTCCTTCCACCCAAGAAGTTCAAGAATCCTTTTCTAAATTCAAAGATTATATATTTATGAGTTTTCATGATTCATGTGAATTGAAATTGAAGTTCATGTTGTTATTGAGTTTTAATTCATATTTTGTTTACAAAGTTCTAAGTTTTGATCCTAGTATGTGATGTTTATGTGATGTTCATGATAAACCCCTTCAAGATGCATGTTGATTGATGTAAACATGTTAATTTGGTGTATTGAATGAAGTATGCTCCCCATATGTTTGATAAAATGCTTATGTGAAGGAAATAGAGTCATTATAGCATATTGACAAGAAATCCCCAATTGTGTATAAGTTATTGCATGTGAAGTGTTTGTTGAAAGGCCTTATTGAATGAATATGATATGTTGCATGCATTCCTACTCATTTGTCTTCCTTATTGAATGAATTGTGAGATAATAGTATGCACTCCCTATACATTTACATATTTAAGACTTTTAAGTGCTTGAAGAGATGCTTCATTGATTGTGTTATGAATGATAGCCTATTGCCATATTATGTACGAGTTGTCCTGTCTTGTATTAATTATGTTATCGAGTCCTGGGGGTATTTATACCTGAAAAATTAGTTGCTTGTATAGAGCTAGTGTCAATTTTCAAGATACTCTCAATCAAGCCACGATCAGTAGAACTCAGACAGTCCCAGAACTTAGGAAATCTCGGTAATCTCTGTATCAGTAGCATTCTAGCTTCAGTTCAGTACTCAATTCAGAACCCAGTAGTATTCCGTCAGTCAACGAAACTCAGTGAACTCATCTTACCTCAGTTAATCAGTACGATCAATAACGGATTCAGCTTAGCCTAGTACAGTCTAAGAATCAGTTCAGAGTTTTTCAGTTGGGAGTAGAATTCAGCACCGAATGAGCCTAGGTATGGGAGCTCACCATTAGATAGGACTGAGATCCTTAGAAGTAAGACCTAAGTTCCAGAACTATGTAGCCAGAGTAGGTACGAGATGTCACTCGTTAGATAGGATTGACATACTCAGGGATCACCCATTAGATAAGATTGGTACTAGGGGTCACCCGTTAGATAGGACTGACTCCACAAAAGTTGTCTGTACCCGTGGCACGGTACTGACACCCTTCCAACTAGGGTTACAGGTTGGACCCCAAACTTAGATAGAAGGGGCATGTCGGTTAGATGACTACCTACCATGGTCTCAGCTTTAGAATCAGTCTCAGTAAAATAACTCAGCTCAGTAGCATAGATTCAGGACTGTTAGATACAGTCACTCAATAGTAGTATTAATGGATTTAGAGATCACCCGCTAGATAGGACTGATCTCAGATTTAGTCAAGCAGTATCAGTATCAATACCATTAGATTCATAGATCACCCACTAATAGGACTGATCTCAGATTCAGTTAATTATCTTTATTATCAGTATATTCAGAGATCACCCACGAGATAGGACTGATCTCAACCTCAGTCAATCAGCTATTAGTATCAGTAGACTCGGTAATCAGAAATCTAATTATTAGAATTCAGTATTCAATATTCAGTATTACTATAATTTCAGTTATAGTTTATGCACTCATGCGTGTATCCTCATTCAGTAGCCTCATGATATTTAGTCAGTATTGTTCATGCATGTAAACCATTGTATTTAGCCTTACCTCATCTAGCGTACCAATACATTCAAAGTACTGACGCATACTTTTCTTTTGCGCTATGGTATCTTTTGCCATAGGTTCAGAAGCACGAGCTCCAGAGCACCCTTAGCAGTTCAGATTCAGCCAGCAGCAGTAGACGTAGCAGTGAGTCCTCATCATTTGAGGATGTTCCTTATTTTATTATTGCGCTAGATTTAGCATTTCAGTAGATAGAGTTAGTTGGGGGATTGTCCCATCAACTCCATAGTTCAGACAGTTTAGAGGATTTTTCAGACTAGATGTTCAGACAGTTGTATTAGCATTTAGTTTTTCAATGGTATTTCAGTTTTTGAACCTCATGGCAAGTTTTCTACCAGTTTTCTGCAATTTTACAGTATATTATTCAATGCTCAGTTACAGATATCAGTCATGGGTTAGCTTGTTGTCCTTCAGGGTCATAAGCATCGTGTAGCATCCAGGGTTCAGAATTTAGGGCGTTACGTGTACCCTCCCAATAAGATCGATATCCACCACTCGTAACTTGGCCTTAACCCTTGGATCAAACACTATCCAGTATACGACTCATCCAACCAAGTCCTAACCAGAACATATGATCTATATCCATGACTCGTATTCCTAGCAGAATAAAATACCAGGAGGATTGGACACTGGCTACCATACGAGTCCCTGGTACTATTCGTACCCTGGCTTACGGCTCATGGTGAGCCACTTGTACTCAGATCAAACCTAAGTAACCAAGTCTAAGATTAAGTTAGGGAACCAAATAATCCATAAAAACCAATACGACTTATACCCCTAAGTCGTATCCATTCCAGTAATCATAATCCATCCCACCTACCAACACTGGTCAGTAGACGACTGGACCATACCACCCATACCCCAACATATGACTCGTACCAATGAGTCGTATCAGGTCAAGAGATTAGAATTTCAGGAAATTTTTGAAGGTCTAGAAACTAGGGTGTTTCAGTCTCCCCTACTAGGAACATTCGTCCCCAAATGACGGATAAGATAGGGGTAACCACACGCAAGAGTCATTTGAATTATGTTATCAAACATATTCCTAATCTTTAACAAAGTTTGAAAACATAAAGCCAAAGATATTAATCTTTTCTTTAATAAACTCTAAAAGCAAAGATGTGTTGAAGACACATACCTTCCGCATGAATCCAAGGAGAAGGAAACAAATGTGGATATTTGGACTTCATATCCTTTTTCATTTCCCATGTAGCTTCTTCCACCTTATGGTTCCGCCAAAGAACCTTAACCGAATCCACATCCTTGGTCCGCAACCGACAAACCTACCTATCCAAGATCTTAAACGGGACTTCTTCATAAGACAAGGAATCAGTGAGACCCAACTCTTCTAAAGGAACAACCAAAGAAGGATCACCAATGCTCTTCCTCATCATGGAAACATGAAAGACCAGATAAACCAAGCTCAAACTAGAAGGCAACTCCAGCTTATAAGAAATATTACCAACTTTCCAAAAAATCTCATAAGGAAACACATACCGAGGACTGAGCTTCCCCTTTTTTCTAAACCGCACTACTCCCTTCATAAGAGATACCTTGAGAAAAACCTAATCCCAAACCTCAAACTCTAAGTCTCTACGCCTAACATCTGTATAGGACTTTTGGCGACTTTGGGAAGCCTTAAGCCTCTCTCAAATCACCTTCACTTTCTCCATAGCCTAGTAGACCAAATTAGGACCATACATATTACCTCACTAAGCTCAAACCAACCAAGAGGAGATCTATACCTCCTACCATACAATGCCTCAAAAGAGGCCATACCAATACTAGAATAATAGTTATTATTGAAAGTAAACTCCACCAGAGGTAGATACTCAACCCAATTTCCACCATAATCAATCACACAAGACCGAATCATATCTTCCAATATCTGAATAGTTCTCTCTGCTTGCCCATCCGTCTGCGGATGGAAAGCAGTACTCAAACTTACCTTGGTCCCCAACACTCTCTAAAAAGACCACTACAAGTTAGATATAAACTAAGTGCCATGATTAGAAATAATTGAAATAGGCACCCCATGTAGCTTCACAATCTCCTGAAGATACAACTTTGCATAATCCTCCATCGAGAAGGTAGTTCGCACTAGCAAAAAGTGCATAAACTTAGTCATCCTATCCACGATGACCTAAATCAAATCATATTGACTCCGAGACTAAGGAAGACCGATAACGAAGTCTATATTGATCACTTCCCACTTCCATCCGGGCAAATTAATTTCTTGATACAAGGAAAATCATCCAGAAAAACCTTTAGAAACTCATTAACCACAGGAACTGATTGAAAAAAAGGACCTTCTGAAATAGAACCTTTAACTCAGATCATGTGATAAAGACAACATTTAAGGATTAACCTTCGATTTCTAAGATAAAAAATAAACCTCCCCTATCTAAAGTAACACCATCCCACTCTATAACGGTTAACCAAGGAACCTAAGGATAACTCTACGGGTCCGACAATCCATAGATGCGTAACAAGAATGCAACTAATCCATTCTTAGAATAACATCAAAATCTACCATGTCCAACTCAAATAGATCTACCAGGGTTTGGTTGCCACCAATAGATACCACACATACCCTATAGACTCTCTTAGCAATAACTGAGTCACCTACTGGGTAAAAATAGAAAAATGATCAAAAATAACTTTTGGATTAAAACCAAAAGATATAGCCACATAAGGAGTCATATAGGAGAGAGTAGACCGCAAATCAAGCAAATAATATACGTCATGAGAGAAAAGTTATAACATACCAGTAATAACATTAGGTAATGCATCTGATTCCTGTCAGTTCACTAAAACATATAACCTATTCTGACCAACACTAGAACCAAGAGTAGTAACAGCAGCAGAAGAAATACCACTAGGTATAAGAGAAGAAGATGAAGCCACAGGAATCTTATTCGCCCCTATAGAAACCTTATTGATCAGACAATCCCTAAGTCGATGGCCTATCCGAACAAATTTGAAGCATTAGTCCTTTCTTTCATTGCAATAACCCCGATGAGAATGACTGATAGCACACAAGCATACATGAAAGTGTATGTGGTCTACCAAGTAGTCAAGTGACCTAATGAAATCCAAGTATCGATCCCACAGAGACTTTATTTAACAATGATTTAATTTTAGTTTAATTTAGAAGATTAATTTAGTGCAAAAGTAACCAAAGAAAGAGTTTGTCATTTTTGTAAATTAAAAATAAAGTAAACAATGCGTAAAATAAAATACTTGAGACAATCAATAGATAAAAGCCCAGGGTTAAAGCACTTCGAATAATCATACTATGTTATTGAATTTCATTCGTTAACTTGCTTATCTTGGTTGTTGATTCATAGGGTTAATTACATGATCATGGTTTTCCAACCTCTAATCTTTTACCTAGTATAGACATTACAACTACATCATTGAGAGGGGATGTAATAATCCAATTAAGTTAATTAAAGCTATCATCCTACGTATGAATCAAGTAAGGCATCTAAGTACATTCCTGTCCTAGACGCTAAGTTTAATTCTTTATTTTATAAAAGAATAAAAATCCAAACTTTGTTTATTTCCATATTCTATCTCTGTATTCCCTCTCTCGAGATCAAAAGGTTGACAATATATGTATTCTAAGGGTCGCGAATCCTGAAAATAATTAAAATAAGAATAAACAAACAACCATTAATGATAAGAAAAATTAACAAAATTAATCCAAAATAATAGTAAGCATGTTCTTGACTTGGACCTTGGAAAGAGGGTTTTAGCCGATAATATTCAAAATCATGATCCAAATAATTGAATATATGATATGGAAAATTAAAAGCTAATAAAAAAATAAAACCTAAAGAAAAGGAGTAGAAGCCACTCAAATTAATTCTCGTGTACCGTGTCCAGTTGTGTCGAAGAATTTACCAAGAAATATATATCTTCTCCCTTCCAATGACATATCCACCCTTAATATTTATATGTCTGTAACTCCCTAAGTCTGTATCTTGGATGCTACATGGTGTTCATAATCCCGAAGGACCATAAACTAACCCATGACTGGTACCTGCTAGAATAATTAAATAGTAATACTATAATTATACAGAAATTAGGCAAAAACGTGACATGAGGTTCAAAACTGTAAGCAAATACTGAGTACGGTACATCCATACCAAAACTAAACATCTGTCTGAAAAATTACTCTAGTCTGAAAAGTCTTTACTGTCTGAACAAGGAGTTGATGGGACAAGTCCCAACTAACTCTGACTACTAAAATAAACTGAGTACTAAAATACTGGAATAATAAATATGTCCTCGAATAATAAGGACTCACCACTAGTTTGCTGCTGATGGATCGGGTTGCTAAGCATGATCGGGAGCCCGTGCATCTGAACATATGTATTAGACATCATAGCGCAAAAGAAAAGTATGCATTAGTACTTTGAATGTACTGGTATGCTACGTGAGGTAGGCTGAGATGCATGGGTTCATATGCATGAACAATACTGACTAAATAACATGAGTATAACAGACTGAGAGTACATATATGAAATACGTAAACTGTAACTGAGGTCATGATGATCCAGAGTTCTGAATCATAAATTTATTGATATCACAGTTTATTGATACTATATTACTATTAACTGAGCGACTGTATCAGACAGTCCTGATTCTGTGGAACTATTCTAAGTTTCATACTGAACTGAGGTCTATACTGAGCTAGGTGACTGTGTCTGACAATCCTAAATCTGTAGAACTGAACTGAGTTCTATACTGAGACTGAATCTGAAATTAAAACTATGGTAGGTAATCATCTAACTGACATGCCTCTTTCTGGTTAGATTAGGGTCTAACCTGTAACCCTAGTTAGAAGGGTGTCAGTACCGTACCATGGGTAAAGACAACTGTGAGTTAACCCTCTCTGATTGGAAGCTCTTTCATAAACCCTCACTGGCAGGAAAAACTCGTACGACATATATCAATCTTAGTCTGGCAAGAAGATATCTCAACCTATATTAGCTATGTAGTTCTATACTGTAGGAATTACTACTAAGGATCAAACCTTATGTTGACAGGAATACCCCTATCCCTGGGTTCGCTCGGTGTTGAATCCTACTCCTAACTGAATAGACACTAAATTGATTTTTAGTCGGTACTGGGCTTGACTGAGTTGTTGCTGATTTCATACATTCAAGGGTTTAACCTAAATTCACATGATACTACACATATATCAATTAACTCCACAGGAAACTTGTAGTGAAACATGGATTTTGAACCCCAATTAATCATTATCATCACGAATATAATCAAACCCAACATAGAATTCATGAAAATCATACACTTAAAGTTTTAAAATAGTTTCTTGGACCCCAAGGGTGGAAGGAACCCTTGGATGAACACTTCACATACTTTAACAATTAAATTCTGAAAGATTGATGGTAAGGTCTTGAGCCTTGAATTGAATTTGAAATCTCCTAGAGTTTGTTCTTGAGAGCAACTTGTGAAGAATAAATAGTTTTTGCTCTTAGAAGGGTTTAATTTTGTGTTTTGGGACTGATAGATGTGGGAAAAAGACCCAATTACCCCTGAGGACGTGGCTTTTTAATGACTAAAAATAGACCTAGCGACGCGCAGACCGACGCACTGCATCTTGGCATCGATGTGATGGCCAATGCACCACATCAAGTCTACATTGCTTTACTAGAATTTTTATTAGCAGCTAGAGGAAAATATTCATCAACATGATGGGCGACGCAGTGGGTCGAGATCGCATTGATCCACTTGTTTGAGCTTTCAAATGTGATCCAAATTAAGTCCAAAAAATCCAAAACTTATTTGGGAACACCCATTGACATTCCTGATCATGATTCAACCTAAAAATCATTACTTTAAGGTCATGAGGGTCGTGAAATAGAGTCGCCAACCTACGAAGGCTAAAATAACACTAGGTCTGAATACTTAGCTAAAATTTTTTAAGTCTGGGACCCCTTACAAGCTTTAAAGGTCTGAGTTAAGCTTAGGATTTTGTGGGGTCTTACAATATCTCCCCCTTGGGAAGATTCTTCCTCGAATAAGACTGACTAAGCTGATAATACTGATAAACTAGATTTAAATACGAGACATGCACAGCTGTAACATGATTTCATGACTAACATTACTGATATGCTGAAATTTCGTACTGAACATGCATATCTGATGCATGAGTACATGGCTGAACATAATATATGAATGCATGACTAAGATTTCTAATAAGCTGAGTTTCTCATGCTGAACATGCATATCTGATTCATGAATACATAACTGAAAAATGCAATGATAATTGATACCAAGTTTATACAGGAAATCTGAGTATGGAATTCAGTAAGTTCATGGAAAAACTGTTACGTTGGGCTGAGTCTGAGTTTTTAAAAAAGAGGTGAGGATACTTGGTCCACATATCTGCTTCTGCTTCCCAAATAGCTCCCTCGATGGACTAATTCCACCAAAGAACTTTGACTAGAGGGACCTCTTTGTTCCTCAGTTCTCGAATCTGATAATCAAGGATTTTGACTGGAATCTCCTCATAAGAGAGGCTGTTCTAAACGTCTATACTCCCTATAGGGACTACAACTATTGGGTCACCTATGCATTTCTTTAGCAAGGAGACATCGAACACTGGATAGACTGAAGCTAAATCTGAAGGTAACTCAAGCTCGTAAGCTACCTTTCTGAAATGGCTGAGAATTTTATAAGGACCAAAATATTGGGGACTAAGCTTCCCCTTTTTGCCAAACCTCTTCACTTCTTTCATAGAAGAGATTTTCAAATACACATGATCACCAACCTCAAACTCGAGTTCCTTTCTCCACACATCTGTATACAATTTCTGTTGTCTCTAAGTTGTCTTAAGACATTTCCTAATCAACTGAACCTTCTCTAAGGTGTCAAACACCAAGTCAGGCCCTACCACTGTGGCCTCTCCCACTTCAAACCCACCAATAGGTGACCTACATCTCCTCCTATAGAGCGACTTAAATGGAGTCATCTAAATTCTGGAATGATAACAGTTGTTATATGCGAACTCAATAAAAGATAAATGGTCATCCTAACTACTTTTAAAGTCTATCGCACATACTCGCAGCATATCCTCTAAAGTTTAAATGGTCCTTTCTACTTGACCATCTGTCTATGGGTGGAAAGTTGTACTAAGGAGGACTTGCGTACCAAGACCCTTTTGGAAGACTTTCTAGAAATTAGAGGTGAACTGCATACCTCTATCTGAGATAACGGACAACGAAACCTTGTGTAATCTTACCAAATCTCTGACATAGAGCTTGGCATATTCCTCGGCTGAATAAGAGGTATGGACTGGCAAGAAATGAGTTGATTTGGTCATCCTATCAATAATGACCCAAACTGAATCGTGATGACGATGAGTACGAGAAAACCCCATCACAAAATATATGTTCACTTCTTACCACTTCCAAGTAGGAATACTGAACTCCTGCATAGCCCCACTAGGCTTCTGATGCTCAATCTTAACCTGCTGACATGTTGAGCACTTGGATACAAACTCTGCAATATCTCTCTTTATCCTACTCCGCCAGTAGATCCCCTGTAAATCATGGTACATATTAGTGGCCCCTGGATGAATAAAGTAGCGCACCATGCGTTTCTACAAGAATCCTTGTCTCAGGTCATCTACACTTGGCACACATAGCCAATCCTGACAACGCAATACACTATCTCCCCCTTGGGAGAAAAACTCTATCTTCTAACTCTGATTGATTCTTTCAACTTAACTAGGCTGAGATCCCTATCCTATTTTTCCTTCACCTCAGAAACCAGAGATAATTCTAAACTACTCTACACCCAAACACTACCTTTTGCTGAATCGACTAAGCGAAAACCTAGTCAGGCAAGTTGATGAACTTCCTGAGCTAACTTCTTCCTACCATCATCCACGTGAGAAATACTACACATAGACATCTTACTAAGAGCATCATCCACTACATTGGTCTTGCCCGAATGATACAGAACATTTATGGCATAGTCCTTCAACAACTCCAACCACCTTCTACGATGGACGTTAAGGTCTTTCTGAGAGAAACACATATTGTAGGCTCTTATGGTCAGTGAACACATCGACATGCACACCATAGAAATAGTGCCTCCAAATATTTAAGGCAAATACTACTGTTGCTAACTCAAGATCATGAGTTGGATAGTTCTATTTATGAGGCTTAAGCTATCTAGAGGCATAGGCTATGACCTTACCTATTTGTATTAAAACACACCCCAAACCAACCCTGGAAGCATCACAATATACCACAAGATCGTACGAACCATATAGTAGAGTCAAAACTGAAGTTGTAGTGAGTCGAGTCTTTAACTCCTGAAAACTCTCCTCACTAAAATTTGGCCTTCTTCTGAGTCAATCTGGACATAGGGGATGCAATAGATGAAAATTCCTCAACAAACCATCGGTAATAGCAGTCCAAACCCAAGAAACTTTAGATACCTAATATAGAGATGGGTCTGGGCCAGTTTCTCACTGCTTTGGTCTTTTGGGGATCAACTCTAATGCCATCACCAGAAACGACGTGGCCGAAAAAAGCTACTGACCTTAGCCAAAATTTGCACTTACTAAATTTGGTGAATATTTGATGGTTTTGAAAGTCTGTAATACTATTCTGAGATGGTTTTCATGATCATGCTCACTATGGAAGTAAACAAGGATATCATCTATGAAGACTATGATGAACAGGTCCAAGTACTGCTTGAATACATGGTTCATCATGTCCATAAATGCTACTGGAGCATTAGTAAGACCAAATGACATAACTAAGAATTTCAAGTGACCATACCGAGTTCTGAAAGTTGTCTTCAAAATGTCACATTCTCTGACTCTGAGATGATGATAGCCTGATCTGAGGTCTATCTTAGAAAGGTAACTGGCCCCCTGAAGTTGGTCAAACAAGTCATTGATTCAGGGAAGGGGATACTTGTTCTTGACCATGACTTTATTTAATTGAAGATAGTTAATACACATTCTGAGAGAACCATCTTTCTTACACACAAATAAAATTGGTGTGCCCCACAGGGACACACTGGGTCTGATGAATCTCTTATGTAGGAAATTCTTCAACTATTTTTTTAATTCTCTGAGTTTTGTAGGTATCATTCTGTATAGTGGAATAGATATGGGTTGAGCATCTAGAAGAAGGTCTATTCCGAAGTCGATTTCCCCTTCGAGAAGAACTTCAGAAAGATCTTTGGGAAACACGTCTGGGAATTCATATGCTACTGATACTAACTCAAGAGTAGGGGTTTTTGATCTAGAGTCTTGGACTCGAACGAGATGGTAGAAACATCCCTTAGATAATCAAAATTGATCATCTTTAATTTGATTAAATCTGCTGAAGTGAATGTTTGAGATACCATAATCAAACAGTTTTTGTATACCTATCAGGCTATGATAGATTTACCCAATGGGGTAGAAACTGAGAAAGTCTCTACCAGGATTTCAAGACTGACTCCAAAGTCGACAGCTATATAAGAAGTTACAAAAGACAAATAAGCTCCTGGATCTAGCAACGCATAACATGTAAATGATAAACTTGTAACATACCAGTGACCACATAGGGAGAACTTTCCTAATCATGTCAAAACTAAAGTACATAGAGTCTGTTTGGACGTTGCCCATTGGTGGCACTGGAAGCGGCACCCTGTTGATTCAAGCGACCTGACTGAGCTGAGAGACGGTTATGCTGACTCTGTGAACCCATCTAAGGACACTGTCTAACTCTGTGGCCTGGCTTGCCACATCTAAAACATATATCACTGCCAGCTCTACAAACACCCTAATAGTTTCTGTCATACTTTTGGCAGAAAAGATTTGTTTGGGTATTGCTAATACTACCCTGGAGTTTAGGGCCTGACGCCCTATCTCTATTACCATCTCTAAATTTCATCATAGGAGCATCGGCTGAGGATAGAGCTGGGACTGAGGATTTTGGTAGAACAGAGAATGATTACCACCCTCTAACTTAGGCTGGTGAAGTTGAAGCTACCTATTATAGCTCTCTTGTTCTTCCTCTCTTTTTATTTATTCGTAGCCTCCTCTATCTGCTGAGCATGGACCATGAGCCTAGATATGTCTATCTCCTTCATGAATATTACGGTTCTACACTCCTTGACCATATTAGTAGACATGCGAGACACAAACTTACTCATCTTAGATTTGCTATCTGCTAGCACATGAGGAGCATATCTGAATAATTAAGTAAACTTAAGAGAATACTCTTGTACCATCATGTTTCCCTGCTTTAGATTTATAAATTCCAAAACCTTTACTTCCCTCAACTCTAGCGAGAAGAACCTATCCAAAAAACTAATAGCAAACTCCTCCCATTCTATGGGCCCTGCATCTATAGCCCTCTCTGATTTTCACTATTTGAACCATGAGGGAGCCACATCTTACAACTGATTTGCAGCTAACTTGGCACTCTCACTAGTTGTCACACCCATAATATTTGTAACCTTTTGCACCTGATCAAGGAATTCTTGTGGGTCCTCATCTGACTTTCACCTGGTAAAAAATAAAGAGTTCATTCAGGTGAAGTCACAAATCTTGGCTGCACCAGTATTGGCCACAGGTTTGGTCGGAACGGTAGCTGGGCGTTTATTCAAAGCTGCCAGGAAATAAAATAGGGTGGTGAAAGTTGCTCGGGATTCAGTGTGGAAGACAAGTTCATCCAGAGGATCAGGCTTGACGGGCTAAGTGGTTGGCTGGTCTCCTGTTCCTCTTTCTTTAGTCCTCTTTAGAGGCATATTCTGTAAAAGAAAGAGAAATTTGGATTAGACAGAGAGTTTAACTTGAGCTTGTGCTCACTCGCATGACATGATTACTGAAAGAAGGGAAACTTTTCCTAAAACATCTCGTAGCCTCCTGTCTATAAGTATGGCTCGCTACACACCTAAGCACAAGACTCTCTAGATGTGGCTTTCAGACTTTCTAGGACTCTACTGAACCTTAGGCTCAGATACCAAGTTTGTAACGCCCTGAGTCTGTACCCTAGACACTACACGGTGTTCATAATCCTGAAAGACCACAAGCTAACCTATGATTGGTACCTGCTGCAATAACTGAATAGTAATACTTTAATTATGCAAAAATTAGGCAAAAATTTGCCATAAGGTTTAAAACTATAAGTAAATACTGAGTACTGTACATACATACCAAAACTGAACATCTATCTGAAAAATTCCTGTAGTCTGAAAAGCCTCTACAGTCTGAATAAGGAGTTGATGGGACAAGTCCCCAACTAACTCCGACTACTGAAATAAATTGAGTACTGAAATACTGGAATAATAAATTTATCCTTGAATAATGAGAACTCACCACTAGTCTATTGCTGATGGATTGGGCTACTAAGTATGATCGGGAGCCTGTGCGTCTGAACTAATGATTTAAGACATCATAACATAAAAGAAAGGTATGTGTCAGTACTTTAAATATACTGGTATGCTATGTGAGGTAGGTTGAGATGAATGGGTTCATATGCATAAACAATACTGACTGAATAAGATGAGTATAACTGATTGAAAGTACATGTATGAAATACGTAAACTGTAACTGAGGTCATTAAGACACTGGATACTAAGTTTTAAATCATTAATTTACTGATATCTGAGTTTACTAATATTGTATTACTATTAACTGAGTGATTGTATCTGACAGTCTTGATTTTGTGGAAATTTTTTGAGCTTCATACTGAACTGAGTTCTGTACTAAGCTAGGTGACTATTTCTGATAGTCCTGAATCTGTAGAATTGAACTGAGTTCTATACTGAGACTGAATCTGAAACTAAAACTGTGGGAGGTAATCATCTAATTGATATGCTCATTCCTGGATAAATTGGGGTCCAACCTGTAACCCCAGTTGGAAGGGTATCAGTACCGAGCCACGAGTAAAGACAATTGTGAGTTAACCCTCTCTGACAGAAAGCTCTTTTGTCAACCCTCGATGGCAGGAAAAACTCGTACAAGATGTATCCACTCTAGTCAGGCAGGAAGATATCTCACACTGCGCTGGCTACATAGTTCTGTAACGCAGGGATTACTACTACGGGTCAAACCCTATGTTGACAGAAATTCCCCCATCCCTGGGTTTACTCGGTGCTGAATCCTACTCCTAACTGAATAGACACTGAACTGATTTCTCGTCAGTACTAGGCTTGACTGACCTCTTACTGACTGTTCTATCTAACTGAACTGAACTGAGTCCACTGAGTTCCATTAATTTACGGAGTACTACTAAATTCAATTAACTGACAGAATACTACAAAGTTCTTTTAACTGACTGAGTTTACTGAGGTCTGAATTGAATACTGTACTGGAACTGCGACTGATTTCTGAGTACTACTGTTCGTGACACTACTGAGGTTGTTCTGTAACTAGAGTAGCTCAAGATAAACAGCTAAGTTTTTGAGTATTGAATACCCCCAGAACTCGATAGCATGAAAAGTAAATCATAGCATAGACTTAAAAAGCATAACCATGTGCACTTTTTCACAACTCATTCATAGAGACATTTTATCAAACACTTGCATGATATAACTTGCACATAAGCTAGCATGACATGATTTTCCCCTTTTAGTTCACATGAGCAATATATCAAGCACTTGAAGAACACAATCTATGCACATGATACTAAACAACATGTAGGCATCATAACTTTAATCCCAATTTCACACATTCAAGGGTTTAACATGAATTCACATAATACTGTACATATATCAATTAACTCCACATGAAACTTGTAGTGAAATATGGATTTAGAACCCCAATTAATCATTATCATTATGAATATAATCAAACCCTACATAATATTCATGAAATCCATACACTTGAAGTTTGAAAATAGTTTCTTGGACTCTAAGGGTGGAAGGAACCCTTGGATGAACACTTTACATACCTTAACAATTAAATTCTGCAAGATTGATGGTAAGTTCTTGAGCCTTGAATTGAATTTGAAATCTCCTAGGGTTTGTTCTTGAGATCTAATTATGAAGAATGAACAGCTTTTGCTCGTAGAAGGGTTTAATTTCGTGTTTTGGGGCTGATAACGTGAGAAAAAGACCTAATTACCCCTAAGGATGCAGCTTTTTAATGACTGAAAACTGACCTAGCGATGCGATGGCCAATGTGTCGCATCGAATTCCCATCGGTTCACTGAAATTTACACTGGGAGCTGAAGAAAAATATTCATCGACAAAATGGGTGAACGGCACATCGAGATCGTGTCGATCCATTGGTTTGAGCTTTCAAATATGATCCAAACGAAGTCTGAAAAATCCGAAACTTAATCGGGAACACCCACTGACATTCCTGATCATGATTCAACCTAAAAAATGTTACTTTAAGGTCATGAGGGTCATGAAATAGAGTCTCCAACCTATGAAGGCAAAAATAACACTAAGTCTGAATACTTAGCTAAAATTTTCCAAGTTTGGGACCCCTAAACAAGCTTTAAAGGGCTGAGTTAAGCTTAGGATTTTGCTGGGTTTTACATTGTCCAAGATTTTCTCCACCTTAAAGTTGTACAGTTGTATACATATATATTATAATATACTTCCAATCCTAAATAATATGGGATTAATGAAGGCTGTCATGTGATTCAAGGCCCACCATCCGCCTAATTCTATGTGCCATTAGTTGAATTAAAATTGGGACAAGGTCATGTCAGTGCTAAATTGCCTTTTTGAACACACTGACGCGATGCATCGAGTTTGCATCGGTTTACTGGAATTAGCATTCAAAAATTCTTCGAAGTGTAAACTGTGTGAGCATCAACGTGACATATCGACTTCGCATCGACTCACTGGAATTTGCTTTCAAAATTTTGGTTAAGTGTTGAACGTCCTATCCTTTGCCCATGCCTTTTGTAGTGTATTTCCAATGAATTTCTGGCCTTTTATAAGTAATATATCACCGTATTCACCTCATAAATCCACCTACAATATCACACCCCACAAATTAAAAATCAAAACAACACAATAACCTTAACGATAAATCAAAATAAAAGTTAAGATAAGGCAAATTCGTAATGATCTTCCACTTATTATTTTGACTCTTAACTTAATCAAATTAAACTTTGCACATTAAAAACAAGTTGTTCCACTCATAATTACACATTTAAAACACTTGGAACAAATTAAACACACTAGAATCCAACGAGACCAACTAGACAAACACCTAGCCCAAGCTAGGAAAGCTAGTTTTCCGGGTTGAACTCTAAATAACTCAATTAAGCATAAACTTATTTGAAAAATACTTTGGGCATTGTAATCACATACTTGGACACTTAAATGCTTATTTATATCAATATTAACACGTTAAACACACGATTTACTCTCAAAACAAGACGAAATAAGCCAGAATAATGATACAAAAGTGTATAAAATCACCTCAGATCATCACCCCACACTTAAAACCTTGTTCGTCCTTGAACAACTCTTTACACTAAGCATCAAAAAACTGAGGTGACACTACACTTCCACTAAATGAGAGACACTCAAGATAGTACTATAAAGACTACACGAAATGCAATTTTCTACACAAAGCACATTATAAACACAATTGAAGCTCATGAACACTACTCCAAAACATCCTAGCCTCAAGAATTGACTCACCTAAGTGGCAAACTCATGTTTATCATTCAATCAAAGACATCATACAAATCACCTACATTCATCAAACATGTGCCCCTCACAACAAGTGAGTTACCCATAATCACTCACAATAATGCAATTTATAACATAATGGGTACAATAATCAAATTACGCTTACTCTCACAAAGAATTCACAAGTTACACACAATGAACCATAGGCTTGCCCTTAGTGGAATGTTCCACTAATATTCGAATGTAAAGCTTAGCATCAAGTAGGTATTTTTTGAGTTGTAATATAGGCTAAGGGACGGGTAGGAACTATTTGGGAATAGTGACCAACCTCTCTAAGCACTTTAATATACTACATTATACATTTAAAATCAATCTCCAACAACCAAATTACACTCTTTCACCCACCTATCACTTTTATCTTTGCCCCATCTCTTTTAAGCATTTTTACAAACACATGATGGGCTCATAGTTTACTACCATATTTTCTCTTTTTCACAATGATGGCAATATTTTTAGCATAAGTTAAATCACAATCATCCACCACACATCAATTATACACCAATAAATATTACCTTGGGGCATCAATTTCACCTTTTTCTTCTTCAATTTCTCAAACTCTTTACTAATTCAATTTTTTTTCATTAAAGCACTTAGAAGTTTTTTAGATCAAATTATGGTCTATCAAAGAAAGAACTAGGCTGCATATGAAGCTACCAAAGAAAATAAGTTAAAGGCTCAATGGGGGTAAACTAGGATAATACACAAAGGGTAGGACAAATAGAAGGTATAAAACAAGGCTATCAAGGAAATGCCTAAATCATCTCCTAAACCCACATTCTTTATTTTACTTCACACACACACCGGGCAAGTTCTAGACATCACATGTAACAAGAAATATACAAAATTCTCACACGCACATGGAGCATGCTCAACTCAATAGGATAATCATAGACTCTCAACCAAACATTAGCATAGATTCAAAATTAAGCCAACAAGTACAAGAGTCACAAAAATGAGCCTAAGAATCTTAAAAATAGCAATTCACTCAATTACCATGCTTTTACAACAACCCATTTGCATCATGTAATCAAAAATAACACTAATCAAGAATATCTCACTTATTCCTAACCTAAAAAATTTTAAATTAAGTCAAAATTTGAGAATTTTCCCACCCCTCACTTAGAAATCTACTTTGTCCCCGAAGTAAATTTAAAGGTAAGAGATAGAAATACTCCCTGTGGCCTCTAGGCCTAGCTAGTAGCATCTTGACACATAAATGAGATCCCATGGAACCCCACACTCAGTCTTTGCCATGCTTCAAGATCAAGTTTATGGTACACTGACTTCCCATCAACCTGTGACTCAACTAAAAAAAACTACATAAAATAAAAACTAAAAAACTAAAAAGGAAACATACCTAATTAACTTGAGTTGCCTCCCAAGCAGCGTCTAATTTATTATCGCAAAAAGACCCAACTCAACTTAACCATATTCCTTCATCTTTTTCCTCATACTTGAGGGCCATCTTCTTATCCTTTTCACCCCTTCAAGAGCAGCAGGTTTCTCAACTCTAGCCTTTTCAGGCTCATCAACTTCCATCATGTGAGGCTTAGGAGATAAAGTCTTAGGCTACTCAATCAAGTAGTTTGAAGAGGTCTTTTTCGGACTAGCCACCCCATACTTATCTCCTTCAATAATATTGATCATATTGAGTGTGTCTTCTCTAACATCAATTAACGTTCCTTCGGTTGCTAAAAATGGATGCTCAAAAATAATTGGCATCTGTTCATCTGCCTTAAAATCAAGAACAATAAAGTCAGCAGGAATAACAAATTTAACAACCTTAATAAGGACATCTTTAATTATTCCTTCCGGAGATGCCATGGAACCATTTCCTAGCTAGAAAACCACGGTGGTCGATCTAGGCTTTCCCAAGCCCAATTTTTTAAACAACGATAGGGGCATCAAATTTATACTTTCCCCTAAATCACTCAGTGCATGAAACTCTTTACTCTTAATTTGAATAGGGATGGCAAATTTCCCTTGATCTTTCAATTTCTTGGGGATTTTCTGTGGCATCACCGTACTATACTCTTCAGTGAGTGTTATTGCTCTCATATCCTGTAATTTTACCTTTTTAGCCACCACATCCCTCAAGTCCTTTGCATACTTAGGCATACTCTGCAAAACATCTGAAAGAGGTAAATTAATATGAAGCTCTCTAAATGTGTCAAAGAACTTTTTGAACATTGCATCCTCCTTCACTTTTATTTGCCTCTGAGGGAAGGGTAGTGGCAGCCTCTTCTTCACTTCTTCTACAGCCACTTTTTCCTTCAAGTATTCAAACTTCTTGAATTTTTAGCAACTCTGTCAGTTACCTGTGGGGTCACCACATCAGCAGCTACCTCTTTTGTTGCCTTGGGAGGTTCTCTTTCAAGCTCCTTACCACTTCTTAAGGTAATTGCCATAACCTATTTTGGATTTTTTGTATCTGCTGACAACCCACCTTGGGGTATGGCATTTAGTGCTTGTGATAATTGGCCAATTTTCAACTCTAAACTTCTTGTAGACGCTTGTTAATTCTTTAAGTCTATAGGAAAATGTGTCTGATTAACTAGGATTTGCTTCAACATCTTTTTCGTATTGCTAGTTGACTGACTGGGTTGGGCCTGTGGTTGTGGGGCATTCTATGGCTGATATGTTGGCTGAGTCTGCCACTTCATGTTGTAGGCATTACCATAATTTTTCCTTTAAGCATTGCCTACATACATCATAGATTCCAGATTCAAAGCACATATGGCCACTTAATGGCCATTATTTCTGCGTACCTTGCACCAACCTGCGGCTTATTGGATTGCATTGACTGTGGCTGCAGGTTGTGTTGCTCCCAACTTTATGCTGCTGAATGAAGTGTTGATCAAGTTTTGTAGTGTAGAAACCTATGCTGATAAGGCTGTGAATTGGTTCACCTCTAATACACCCACAATTTTTTGTGGCACTTCTAGAATCTGAATTCCAATCTGGATTTCCTTGTGCTATGTGGTTCAGCAATGAGTACAGCTCATTATAAGTTATCTCCAACGCTTGACCATCTGTGGCTAAATATAGCAAAATCTTCGTATTATGATCAAAAGATTCTACAAAAGTGTGAGCAAGTACCTTATTCGACTGTTGGTAATGTGGTTACTCCCGAAGAAGGGCCTTAAAGCGTTCCCACTCATGATAGAAGTTTTCATCTTCTATTTGAAGCTCACTATGAAGTCTCGCAGTCTTATCTGATGGAAAGAATCTAATGAGGAACTTTCTGTCTAAGTCGTGTCGTGACATGATTGAATTGGCCGGCTCCATATTCAACCATCTTTTAGCTTCCCCCAAAAAGTGAATGAGGAAACAGTGTCAGCCTCACATAATTTGGAGTCACTCCGGTCGGAGTGAAAGTATCCTTAAGCTCAACGAAGGTCTGCAAGTGGACTTCTAGATCCTTGTGTGAAAGCCCTGCAAACTGTCCACTGCTATAAGAAGTTGCACCATATTGTGTTTCAACTCAAAATTCCCCCCAACTATCGGTCTTCGAATTGGGGAAGTCAAGTTCATTGGAAGTGGGACTGCCACTTCCCTAACCTTTCTACCAGCTTCTTTTTGTTTAGTCATAGGAACAGTATTCTCTTGGTCTTCTTGGAATTGAGGAATTCTAGGAAGACAGATTTCTTCTGTCTTGCGTTGATGGTAAAGTTGCTAGGTTCGAAGCTTGGTTCAACCAAGTCGTGATCCCTTGCTAGCTTTATACTTTGAAAACCTGTTTTCTGCAAAAACAAAACCAAAACCAAGCGTAAAAATCACCAAATAAATCTAAAAGTAAAACTAAAATAAGCAATTGCTAAATAACAAGTCCCCGGCAACGGCGCCAAAAACTTGACAGTGCCCAAGTGGACACGCAAGTTTACGTGGTCTACCAAGTAGTAAAGTGGCCTAATGAAAGCCAAGTATCGATCCCACAAAGACTTGATTTAACAACGATTTAATTTTAGTTTAACTTTGAAGATTAATTTAGTGAAAAAGTAACCAAAGAAAGAGTTTGTAATTTTTGTAAATTAAAAATAAAGTAAATAATGTGTAAAATAAAATACTTGAAACAATCAATGGAGAAAAGCCCAGGGTTGAAGCACTTTGAACAATCATACTATTGAATTTCATTCGTTAACTTGCTTATCTTGGTTGTTGATTCATAGGGTTAATTGCATGATCATGGTTTCCCAACCTCTAATCTTTAACCTAATATGGACATTACAACTACATTGTTGAGCGGGAATGTAATAATCCAATTAAGTTAATTAAAGTTATCATCCTATATATGAATCAAGTAAGGCATTTAAGTACATCCCTGTCCTAGATGCTAGGTTTAATTCTTTATTTTATAAAAGAATAAAAACTCAAACTTTGTTTATTCCCATGTTCTATCTCCCTATTCCCTCTCCCGAGATCAAAAGGTTGACAATATATGTATTCTAAGGATTGCGAATCCTTAAAAAAACTAAAACAAGAATAAACAAACAATCATTAATGATAAGCAAACTTAACAAAATTAATCCAAAACAATAGTAATCATGTTCTTGACTTTAATCCCAAAAAAAGGGTTTTAGCAAATAATATTCATAATCACAATCCAAATAATTAAATACATGATATAAAAAATTAAAAGCTAATTAAAAAAATAAGAACTAAAGAAAAGAAGTACCAGCCACTCCAATTAATTCTCGTGTACCGATAGTGTCCAAGAATTTACCAAGAAATATATATATCTTCTCCCTTCTAGTGACGTGTCCACCCGTAATATTTAATTGTCCAAGATTGTCTCCCCCTTAATGTTGTACAACTATATATATATATATATATATATATATATACTTCCAATCCTAAATAATTTGGGATTAATGAAGGCTGTCATGTGATTCAAGGCCCACCAGCCGCCTAATTCTGTGTGCCATTAGTTGAATTAAAATTGGGATAAGGCCATGTCAGTGCTAAATTGCCTTTTTGAACACACTGACGCGATACGTCGAGTTCGCATCGGTGTACTAAAATTAACATTCAAAAATTCTTCTAAGTGTAAACAGTGTGATTATCGATGCGACATATCGACTTCACATCGACTCACTGGAATTTGCTTTCAAAATTTTGGTTAAGTGTTGAACGTCCTATTCTTTGTCCATGCCTTTTGTAGTGTATTTCCAATGAATTTTCGGACTTTTTATCTGCAATATATCATATTATTCACCTTATAAAGCCTCCTACAATATCACACACCATAAATTAAAGATCAAAACAACACAATAACCTTAACGATAAATCAAAAAGAAAGCTAAAATAAGGCAAATTCGCAATGATCTTCCACTTATTATTTTGACTCTTAACTTAATCAAATTAAACTTTGCACATTACAAACAAGTTGTTCCACTCATAATTACACATTTAAAACATTTGGAATAAATTAAACACATTAGAATCCAATGAGACCAACTAAACACACACCTAGCTCAAGCTAGTAAAACTAGTTTTCCGGGTTGAACTCTAAATAACTCAATTAAGCACAAACTTGTTTGAAAAATACTTTGGACATTGTTATCACATACTTGGATACTTAAATGCTTATTTATATCAATTTTAACACGTTAAGCACATGAATTGCTCTCAAAACAAGGCGAAATAAGCTAGAATAATGATACAAAAGTGTATAAATCACCTCATATCAACGACCACAGAACCGATAAGGAGGACATGAAGAAACTGACTGACCTTTGCTTGCCTGAGATAGGGCACCCTTCTCCTAAAAATTGTCACCACCATGATGACGTTTGTCGCCCGACTGGTAGGGAGCACTAGCAGTTGAGTAGGAACCAGAACTCCACCACTTTTGTTCTGCCATTTGGCACCATCTCGAACACCCTGAGACTGAGCACCTCCCTGATTAGAAAACCTACTCCTCTTTTCCTGCCTATATCTGAACTCCGCCTGTTTTCTCTTTTCATCCTCTACTTGTTATATATAAATAGTCAATCCAGAGATATCCATATCCTTAACCAGTAAAGCAGTCTTGCACTCCGAATCAAATCCAGATTCAATCTATAAGCGAACTTCCTCATCCTATCCTATATGTCAACCACTAAATCATGAGCATATCTTGATAGTTGGGGAAACTTCAAGGCATATTCCTTGACAGACATTCTCCCCTGCTTGAGGTTCACAAACTCCTCCATCTTTTCTTCCTTAACTCCTGGGAAAAGAAATAATCCAGAAAAGCACCAGAGAAGGCATCCCATAAAGATGATTCCTCCACATCTCCTCTATCCATATCCAACTCTACATACCACTAATATGCAACCTTTTTAAGCTGTTAAGCTGCAAAGTTTACCCCTCCACATTAGTAGTCTGCATCACCTAAAATATCTTTTCTATTTTATCTAAGAAGACTAGTGGAATCCTCTTCCACCGTTCCTCCAGAAAAATTAGGAGGACCTATCTTCATAAATTGGCCAACCCTTGTGGCCTCAGTAGACAAAGCACCAAACACATCACGCTCAGCCTGAGCAGCAACTAATTTTTCAATAACATGAATAGGCTGACAAAATTCTACATTAGTCACCTCTCCTTGAGAAGGACTAGTAGAAACTGGTGGAACTCCAGAACTATCAAGAATAGGACCGTGAGATCAAAGATGAAACCCAGAAGTAGGATCCACCCCTTCAGAGTTACCCCCAGATAAAATAGAAGAATTTCTTTGTACTTCATATCTACGAGGCATGATCTTAAAGACAAAAAAACATGAATTAGAGAAGATTCCTAGACTGAGACTGCAATCTTGAAAATAGAATACCAAGAAAGTGAAACATTCCTAAATGCCTTGTAGTCTCTCCTTTATGAATGTGGTGTGCTACACACCCCTAAAAGAGACTCTACTCAATACGGTTTTGTGGACTCCCAATTGATCATGAACTGAGGCTCTGATACCAACTACATATGACCCGCCCTGGGGCCATGTCGTAATGGGCATCCAAAGTCCATCCAGTATCAGAGACCACCCCCGTTACCCAACCTAACCTTCGGTCTCCTGTCCTGAGTTAGCTGAATTCCGAGCATGTAACAAAATAGTGTAACAGCTCACACAAAGACTCTGAGATAAGGTCACAACCGTGACCAACCCAACTGAATCTAACCATCCCATACCGATAATCCAACCATGCCAAACCATACCAAAATAAGGTCCATAAACAAGTCCATAACCAAGGATGTTCCAAAACAAGTAATAATCAATCCCAAAATAAAATAGAATGGAGCAACCAACGATATCATCCAACGATATCGTTCAATGATATCGTCCAACGATGTCAGCCTTTTAGCTTATTCCAATACCAAGGCTGACACTAACACAGATTCTGTCCATTCCAGCCCATAGTAGTACCACAAAGATTCTAACCAAAAGAGTAATAAAATACGATTGGGACATGCCCCTAACCATATCCAAAACTAATATCCAAAAAAAACAAAATGTATAGAAATATCCAAAACATTAAATGGATCCTTCCGAAAGAATGGAAGCTCACCACTTCAATCTAAATATTGTCCCCGAGTCAATCACTATATAGGAGGAGTAGAACGATCGGTTCCTGCATAGCATGGGTATACAGCCACCAGTAAATGGGGTTAGCGAGTGACCACTAGCATAATCTTAGGGTAAGGATAAAATAATGCCATTTATAAAACCAAGTAAAACCATCCATATGCACACAACCATATATATATATAACCATGCCGGAAAAAGGGACCAGGTTTAGCATGCCTTTAAAACTTTACCTGGGTTGTATAATTTTGTCATCCTAAACCATCCACGGGTTATATGGGTTCAGCTCCTCCTACTGAAAGGGACCCAGTACGTGTAGCCAAATGACCAAGAAAGTATCCCAAGGGATGACTAGTACATCTCTAAAATAAAGTGTGACATCATGTACATGGTTACTAAGACCAACCTCATATCGACAAATATGAGTTTTCAATTTTGGTCCCCCCGGGACCTCCACCTTCTACGGCTTAGCTATAACTCCCGCCATTATTGCCCAATTAAAACTAATTTCCAAATAACCAGACCGTTATCTATTTATTAACCAAGGCCATTGATATTGGTATCGTCATACCAACTCTTACTTGCAAGTATCATCCATAGCTAACCATTTAGGGGTTTAAGGGGACTTTCAAGTGCCCTTCCATTTACCATATTAAGCCACTTGGGAGACTTCTATATTCTCCACAACCATAACCAATTACCCTTTAGACTTTCCCAACTATTTAAACCATGCATAATTCTTTTACTAAGTTTAAAAATATGCAAGAGTTCCATTAAAAGAAGTCAATGCAATGAACATATCTTTATAAGCATTTTGTCAAACACATTGGGGTCATAATATGACCAAAACCAATCCAATTACCATTAAAAGATTCCTATGCAATCCAATCAACTAAAACCACCATTAATGTATGTAAAAGCATAATTTAAACCATGGGAAACCATAACCAACCATTTAAAATCAAAACCCCCAAATAATATTTGAAAACCAAAATCATACAATCAATGAAATCATGAAAACATTCATAAAACCCATGCCTTTAGCTAGAATTAACAATGACAGAAGAGAACATGCCTTAAACCAAAATGATAACGGAAAGGAATCACCAAGACAAGCCCCAAATTTATCCTTTAGTTGAAACCCTATTTCCCCTTGCCCAAAAGCTTTTGAGAGAATTATAGAGTGTTTTAGAAGAGTTTCTAAGTGTTAATGAATAGAATAATAGGGTAATTAACCTCCCAAGTAGGTTAGAAATCATGGGACCCTATTAGGATAAGTGGATAATATCTAGAATACCCCTACTTAAGTTTTACCAATATCCCATCGCACGTACGACTGACCCTCACGAGTCGTACCCTCCCAATACGATCAGTATCCACCACTTGTAACCTGGCCTGGCCTCAACCCTTGGATCGTTCACTATCCAGTATATGAGTCATCTAACCAAGTCATAATCACAGCATACGATCCATATCCATGACCCATATCCCTGGCAGAATAAAAAACCAGCAGGATTGGACATTGTCTACCATACGAGTCCCTGGTACCATTATTACCCTGGCTTACGGCTCATGGTAAGCCATTTGCACTTACATCCAACCAAAGTAAATAATTCTAAGATTAAGTAAGGAACCAAATGATCCATAAAAACCAATACAACTTGTACCCCTAAGTCGTATGCATTCCAGTAACCAAAATCCATCCCACCAACCAATACTGGTCAGTATACAACTAAACCATACTACCCATACCCCAATATACGGCTCGTACCCATGAGTTTTATTGGGTCCAGAGATCAGAATTCCAAGAAATTTTCAAAGGTCCAGAATATTCCAGGTTCTCAAGAAAGTATTTCCAGTACTTCTTGCCATGGCTTCAGACAGAGATGAGGCTTGATGCATTGGAAAGCTAACCTCATGGGCTATTTCATATGCAATAAAATTTATAATAGTATAGGCATATATGAAGATATATGTACATATATGGAATGAGCTATATCATCCATTCTCAAATCATTCATTCATGAAACATAGAGTGAAGAACTTTCAATCCTCCACCTTACCAATTTTATAAGCTTAAACTTCTTTGTTACATTAGTCAAGAGGATCCGAACCTCAAACCTACTCAACCGATTTAATTGATTTAATCAATTCATTAGGCATAGGATTCTATCATATGCTTACATATTTAATCGGACATGGAACTCTAATCACATGCTCCCATATTCAATCGAGCATGGAACTCTAATCACATGCTCCCATATTCAATCGGGCATGGAACTCTGATCACATGCTCCTACATTCAATTGGACATATAACTCTAATCACATGCTCCCACATTTAATCATGCTCCTACATTCAATCAGGCATGGAACTTTAATCACATGCCAATTCATAATATGAAGTATTTTAACCTTAAGAGATCTCTTTAATCAAGGGACTCCAACCACAAGTCATTAGACGAGGGACTTTAACCATAAGTCCTTAGACGAGGGACTTTAACCATAGGTCATTAGATGAGGGACTTTAACCATGAGTCATCTTATTACTATCATTAGTCGATATTTAAACTATTAACCCATCAGTTCATGCATTAATATCCATATAACTCATTTCGATGTTTAAGGGCTTGAACCCATTTAGGTAATTCTAGCCACCAAGGCTACATATCAACACCAATGACAACCACATGACCTTTGCCAACCCAGTTAGCCATTAATCATATAGATAGGCCCAAGGCCTTAGTTGACAACACGATGCAAGTTTGCTTATGTTTATTAAGACCTATACAAACCAATCATTACTTATTACTATTCTTACACACACCTTTCACTCAAACACAATTCTAGTTTATTTTTTAGGGTCCATGTCCCATTTAACTAACCAACTATCAAGAACATCCCCTTACTCCTTGTATGGCCAACAAGGCCTCTAGCAACCATTCACCAAGCATTCATATTCATTAACAACATCTTACTTTATTTATTTCCACTAGACCAATACCATAGATACATATTTGGCCTTTGCACAACCATTTAACCACTAATCACTTCAATGGGCTAAATGCCTTAGTTCAATTCATCATTCAATTCAATTTACGGTTATCAATACCCACACAACTATTCATATTTCATTAGAAAGCTTATAGCATATTCTCACCATATTTTAGTTCAACACACTATTCAAATTCAATTTCATGACTAGGAACTTTAATCCTTTATTAGACATCTACCAACAAGGTCATCAATTATAGAATACATAGCTCACAAAACCTTTACAGTATCATTTATCAATCATTCATGCTTATTGGGCTACTGCCTAAATTCAAAACATTACCAACATATGACTAGACAATTCTCTTAGATATTTTCACAAACACCTTATATGAATACCTTTTAACAAGGCCATTTTCATGGTGGAAATAATCAATATTAGGGTTACTCAAGACCCTCATGTTAAACCACATACAACAAGCACCTATATATGCAATTCATCATCAATAATAGGTATAAACACAAGTCTAAGCAATAAACAACATGATTCATCATTAGGAAACAAACCTTTTTCATTTAATTTCAAATCACCATGTACACTTACTAATCCAAGTGTAAAATACATGGGTTTAGAGTTATTTGAAAGGGGGAAGGGTTACATGCCTTAAACAAGATGATCTACCAAAAACTTAACTCATCTTTGTCTTCTAAATGAGCACCCTTCAAACCCTATCCTCCAATCTTGCTTTAAGAAACTTTGAGAGTGTTTGAGGGGAGTTTAGGATGTTAATTTACACAAAATGTGTTTAAGGATGCCATATACACTTATATAGTGAAGGGACTTAGGGTTTAGGGTATTAGAAATGACCACAGAGCCCTTAGTTAAAGGCTAGAAAATGGACCCATCCAGGGGTACGACTCACTAATGTAATCGTACCATAGAGTACAAGTGGTAACCTGTCTTATACCCTAGGCTTATCCTAGGTTACACACAATGCTAAAGGTATGACCATATACCCTTGAGTTGTATCCAAAGGGTACGAGTCACCTCTAACTTATAATCTCCCCTCGTAACAAAAACAATCCACTCCAAGCTAAGACCTCACTCCATAAAACTCACCTAGGTATGACTCGTATACTTAGGGTACTATCAAGGATGGTTCACTCGTATAGGGGACAGAATGCCACCCTCCTAGGCTACTCAAGGTATGAGAGGGGAGGAGAGAGTGGATATAACCTATATCCAAGGAGTACTAGTGGCTTGTCTAATCATATCTTGGACAACATGCTCAAAAACCAAAAGTTTTTGCAAGGCCAAGATCATCGGTGTTTTATTCTCCTCCACTTAGGATCATTCATCCTCAAATGATGGGTAAGGTAAGCATAAACACAAGTTAACACATTAGCACCCATCAAAACAAGTTAGGACAAAGCACATAACAAATATACAACACAATATATATCATGATCATCATCAATCATCCATTTCATTTTATCGACTTTTGGGATCCAAACTAAATATTTTTCAAAAAACTAGATTAATTCAAGGCTTAAGGACTTGAGCCCATTGTCTACCAAAGACAATCACCCAATCAAGAAGATCAACACAACCTCGATCACAAATTTTTGGAAAGGGAAATGAATGCGGATACTTGGACTCTATGTCCTCCTTCACTTCCCAAGTAGCTTCCTTGGACTATTAGTCTCTCCATAGAACCTTCACCAAAGCCACTCCTACTATTCGCAACCAGTGAACTTACCGATCCAAGATCCTCACCGGGGTCTCATCACAAGACAAAGAACCCAAAAATACCAACTTTCTCTAAGGGAACGACCAACAAGGGATCACCTACGTATCTTCGCAACATACAGGCATGAAAAATTGAGGGAAATAGAGTTCAAACTAGGAGGCAACTCTAACTCATAGGCAACATTGCCAACTTCTGTAAAGACCGGGATAGGGACCAACATAATAGGGACTAAGCTTCCCCTTTTTACCGAAACGCATCACTCCCTTCATGGAAAGAATACCCACTCGCCAACACTAAACACTAAACTCCTATGCCATATGTCTGTATAGGACTTTTAGCAATTTTGAGTGGTTTTCAACCTCTCATGAATCACCATGACCTTTTTCTAAAGCTTGGTAAACTAAATTAGGGTCAAGCAACTTAACCTTACTAACTTTACACCATCAAATGGAAGGACTACATCTCTTACCATACAATCCCTTTAAAAGGCATCTTAGAATCTCCCCCACTTAGGGACTTCTACATTTTCTATTTCAAAATATCACCATACTCTCCAAGACACCATCTAACTCAAAGAGGGTCACAGAGGAGCTAAGGCACAAGAACCACTAATGTCACTCAAGGCAAGACCCTGAGTAGAGAAATGACATTATAGGTATGAAGTATCTAATAGCAACTACCTTGGTTATAATTGAGACCTATCTCGACACGACATACCAAAGGAGGAGTTCTTAGGACTGTGCATCACAAGACACACTACCGCATACCTTTTGGGGATCTACCATGATCCCTCCACTAGAGATAGATAACAGGACCAAGAAAAACTATGACTTTCAACTAAAATTCACACTTGGAGAACTTGGCATAATGATCTTTCAAAGTTTGCAACACGGCACAAAGGTGATCTATATAATCCACCTCACTTTTAGAATAGACTAAGATATAGCAATGAAGAAAATGACAAACATGTCCAAGAACGGATAGAAGACCCTATTCATCAAGTCCATGAATGCCGCCGAGGAATTGGTAAACCCAAAGACATGACGAGAAACTCATAGTGACCATATTGGGTTCTAAAGGCAGTCTTAGGGATATCTGCATCCCTAATTTTGAAGCTGATGATAACCCAACCAAAGATTACTTTTTAGAGAAATACTTCGTACCAAGAAGTTGATCAAAAAATCATCGACTCTAGGGAGAGGACACTTATTTATTAATATCACTTAGTTCAACTACCAATAATCAATACACGTATGAAAGGAACCATCCTTCTTGCGCAAAAACAACACGGGAGAACCCCCTTGAAATAAACTTTTAGGCCATAACATAAGAAAAAAATCTCCCCCTAGGCACCAAAGAATCACCTTTCCTTACAATGATGGCTCATTAGGGAATTTAAACATGACCCTGCGGGTCCGACAATCTAAGGAAGCATAACACGAACGCAACTAATCCAACCCACTGAATGACATCAAAATCAATCATATCCAACTTTAAAAACTCTATGAGAGCCTTTCCACCACCAACAGATACCACACATCCCCTATAGACCCTTTTATTAACCACAGAGCCTCCTATTAGGGTAAAAACAAAAAAGAAACCTACGGACTCTTAGGACCAAAACCAAGATGCATAGGTACATACGTGTTTTATTAAAAAGAGTAGACCATGGGTCATGCAAAAAATACTCATCATGAGAGAAAAGCTTCAACATACCCATATCAGCATTAGAAGATACCTCAAGAACTCGAGGGATAGTAAGAGCATTGAGACGGTCTCGACCAATGTCGAAGCTAAAAGCGGCACCCCTTGGTGCAAAAGCTAGAGAAGTAGCTACCGATATCCTTTTTATCCAAGCGACAATCATTATAGGACACTCCCATTGTATGTGACCCAATTGACCATATTTAAAACACTGATTCCTTTCTTCCTCACAACAACCACGATGTGATCGACCGCAAAACTAATAAAGAGGTTAGATGAATATGGATTGGGCCCCACTATCTTGATGTTGTGCATTTTATGCCCTATAAGCATTAACAATCTAAAAATGAGACTCTACTTGACACGGCTTTGTGGACTCCCAACTGACCATGAACCTTGGCTTTGATACCAACTTGACATGCACCAAAATTGGGCCATGTCTTATGGGCACCTCAAGACCACATGAACTGGAGGTCACCCCGATAACCCAACCTAATCATCATCACAACAACTACAAGGGTTGGGTGAATCCCAACTTTATAACAAGATAGTAAAAATATAAGGCTAATAGGCAATACTTAGACAATGTCTAGCAATACTTAGACAACATCTAATATTTCATGAAGGTTGGTATTCTAGCCAATATACCCAAGTCCACAGTCATCCACAAAACCTCTACCAAACTGAGTTAATAATATATCAGTACATGCCCCCGACAATAGCCAAGTACCAAACCTATACAAGTCTATGACATGGGATAAAGTGACTATGAAAGGTAGGTCTTTCAAAGTATGGAAAATCACCACTTCAAGATTAATACCCAAACCGTTCAAACGCCCGATCACTGCATAGAAGAAGAAGAAGAAGAAGAAGATGCTCCGTCCCCTATGTCGTTTGGGGACATAGCATTTAGAGATAGTTAGCGATTGGAGAGCTGGCATATAACTCAAGGATAAGGATAAAATATTGCACTTGTTATATCCAATCAAATAATAATCTGCAATCATTTTTACACAAGTATAGGCATATATAAAGATACATGTACATAAAGTTACACAATGCACCAAACCATGGAATGGGCTATAACATGCATTCTCAAATCATTCATTCATGAGAAATGGAGTGAAGAACTTTCAATCTTCCACCTTATGGTTTTATAACCTTGAACTTCTTCACTACATTAGTTAAGAGGATCCGAACCTCAAACCTACTCAACCAATTTAACAAATTTAATCAATTCACTAGGCATGGATTCTATAACATGCTTACACATTTATTCTGGCATGGAACTCTAATCACATGCTCCCACATTCAATCAGACATGGAACTCTAATCGCATGCTCCCATATTCAATCAGGCATGGAACTTTATCACATGCTCTCATATTTAATTGGGCATGGAACTCTAATCACATAATCTTACATTCAATCGGGCATGGAACTCTAATCTCATGTCGATTCATAAGGCGAGGTATTTTAACCTCAAGAGATCTCTTTAAGTAAGGGACTCCAACCATAAGCCATTAGATGAAAGACTTTAACCATAAGACCTTAGATGAGGAACGTTAACCATAAGTCATTAGACGAGGTACTTTAATCACAAGTCAACTTATTACCATCATTAGTCAACATTTAAACTCTTAACCCATCAGTAAATATATTAACATCCATATAATTCATTTTGACATTTAAGGGCTTGAACCCATTTAGGTAACTCTAGCCACCAAGGCTACATATCAACACCATAGACAACCACATGGTCTTTGCCAACCCAATTAGCCATTAATTATATAGATAAGCCAAGTCCTTAGTTCACAACATGATGCAAGTTCATTTATGGTCATCAACACCTCTACAAACCAATCATTACTCATTACAATTCTTATACACAACTTTCATTCAGACACAGTTCGAGTTCATGTTTTAGGGACCACGTCCCATTTGACCAATCAACTATCAAGGATATCACCTTACTCCTTGCATGGCCAACAAGGCCTCTAACAACCATTTACCAAGCGTTCACATTCATTAAAAACATCTTACCTTATTTATTTCAACTAGACCAATACCATAGATACATTTGGCCTTCATACAACTATTTAACCACTTATCATTTTAATGAGCTAAATGTCTTAGTTTAATTAATCATACAATTCAATTTACGGTCATTAATACCCACATAACTATTCATATTTCATTAGCAAGCTTATAGTACATTCTCACCATATTTTAGCTCAACACACTATTCAAATTCAATTTTATGATTAGGAACTTTAATCCCTTATTATCCATCTACCAATAAGGTCATCAATTATACAATACATGGATAACAATACCTTCATGATATCATTTATAAACCATTGATGCTTATTGGGCCATTGCCTAATTCAAAACATCACCAATATATGACTAGACAATTTTCTTCGACATTTTCACAATAACTTTGTGTGCATATCTTTTAAGAAGGCCATTTTCATGGCAGAAAACATCAAGATTAGGGTTACTCAAGACCTTCATGTTAAAACACATAAAACAAGCACCCATATATGTAATTCATCATCAATAATAGGTATAAACATAAGTCTAAGCAGGAAATAACACTATTGATCATTAGGCAACATAACCCTTTAGATTTGATTTCAAATCACCATGTACACTTACTAATCCAAGTGTAAAATACATGGGTTTAGAGTTATTTAACAACGGTAAGGTTTACATGGATTAAACAAGATGATCCACCAAGAACTTGACTTCTATTTATCTTTTAGATGAGCACCCTTAAAATCCTATCCTCCAATCTTGCTTCAAAAAACTTTGAGAGTGTTTGAGAGGGAGTTTAGGATGTTACATCCACACAAAATGTATTTAAAGATTCCATATACACTTATATAGTGAAGGTACTTAGGGTTTAGGGTTTAGGAAATGACCACAAGGCCCTTAGTTAAAAGCTAGAAAATGGACCTATCTAGGTGTATGACTCACGTAGGGAACCATACCCTAGGGTACAAGTGGTACCCTGACTCGTACCTTGGATTATTATAGGTCACACGCACTGTTAAGGGTACGACCATACACCCTTGTGTCATATCCAATGGGTATGACTCACCCCTAACTCATATGCTCCCTCATAACAAAAATAGTCTATTCCAAGCTAAGACCTCACTCTATACGACTCACATAGGTACGACTCATATATTTTGGGTACAATTAAGAAGGGTTCACTCGTATAGGGGATAGAATGATACCCTCCTAGGCTACTCAAGGTATGAGAGAGGAGGGAAGAGTAGATACGACCCGTATTCAAGGGGTACGAATGGCTTGTGCAATCGTATCTTGGACAGCATGCTCAAAACCAAAATTTTTTGCAAGGCCAAGATCTTAGGTATTTTATTAACAGTGTATCTCATCATTTTCAAAATGTCAATCAATAATTTTATAATGGATGGTTGAACCCTAACTTACTAGCTATGCTATTTTCGGAAGAGGTTTGTAATTATATACAACCTTATGGTCAAAGAAGGGTCGATGAGTGGGACAAACCTTGGTGGATGCCTAACTCTTTTGGTATGATTACAGTCAAGTCTTCTTGGGATATATCAAGACAATTAGGAGAAGAACAAGGGCATTTCAAGCAATTGTGAATAAAAGATATGCCCTTCAAAGTGTTCTTTTTGCTTTGGAGGTTGTGGAAAAAAATAATTCCCATTAGGAAGTTCTAGTAAGGATCAAGGTGTGTGATGAATTGATTTGTAAATGTTTTGCTCTAAATAAGAGTGAAACTCTTGAACATTTATTCATTAAATGTCCTATTGCTAATAAAATTTTATGTAATTTTGCAACTGCAGTTGGAATTTCTAGTCCTTTTTTGCAACTCAGGGATTTTGTAGTTAAATGGTAGAAAGCTGATAGAACCCTTAAGTTGCAGTTACTCATTAATGATGTTCCTTTATTCATTATTTGGCAGGTCTGAAAGAGGAGAAACACCATTAATTATAAAGGAAAAATGTCTTATGTTGGTATGACGATAGAGATTAACAAAAATCTATTTTTAATGCTAAATATAACTATCCTTGGATGAAGAATCTACCTATAACTTGGAATGTTCTGGTTAAATTCTATAAAGAGTACACTCCGACTCTTGGTTGCAGAATGGTAATATGTAATCCTCCTGTGGGATCCTTTAACTGCAACACTGATGATGCATCTAAACAAAATCAAAGTCGAAGCTCTAGGGCCTTTTGTATTAGGAATTGAGAAGGTAATTTGATTTATGTTGAATTAAGGAGACTATTTGATGGAACTAATCTAGTGGCAGAAGTAGTGGCTTTAAGACTTGGTTTGAAGCACTGTGTATGACATAGTTTTCTTCCTGGTACTTTTGGAATAGATTCCCTATCTCTGAAGAAAATACTAGATGGGATTAGGGAAATTCCTTGGAGTATAATGGAAATCAAGATAATTAGGATACTTATGGAGGACAAGCAAGTATGTTGGAGTATATACTTAAGAAAAGAAAAAAGGTGGTGGATTTTTTTAGTAACTATATTTTCTATTTTGAAGGAACACAAAGATTGACATTTTCAAACTTTTAGGAATTATCAAGAGAGGCAAGAGGCATCATTAACACAGATAAAGCAAAGGTGCCGAACCTTAGGATAAGAAGGCTACAAAATGGTGAATTCACTAATCAAGAACACATTCAAAGAAGGTAACATACAAATGTACAGGATAATGACAACTATAAAGCATCATCACAACAACCAATACATCATCAAAGCAAATGCAATAGAGACCAAACTTGGAAAGATATCTAGTATGATAAATTACCTATGTTCCTTGAATTTCAAGCAGTGGTATCAACTTAGGATTAAGATCAATCTGCTGGGATACAAGAAGGATGGAAAAATATTATACTAAAAACACAAAAATGGTATGTTCAGGGCATGAATACAACATAATGGAATTAAAAAGTATGAGATAGATCGTTAATAACAAACACTTATCTCGATGAAAGGATTGCCAAAATCAGTTGTTCAAGAAGCACGCTTCCAATAGATGTCTAAGGGCCAGATTTAAAAGACAAGTCGAAGCTCATAAATTAACACGATATTGATTAAAGGGTGACAAAAACTTCAAATTCAGCTACTGAACTCACCCGATCAGCCTTTGTAGAGACTAAGAAATCTTCATTAATTTTATTTTCATGGCATTCAAGAGATTTTAGAATGTGTTAGATGTAAACGAATCAAGCTCAACAAATTTTAGTTAATAGATTTGAGTTCAATATTGAAATGGAGTTCTTGTTCTATCTATAGCTCGTTCAACAACAGAATATCAGTTACTACATCGATTGGAGCTTCAATGAAGTTGAAGAGTCTCCCCTTTTCCCATTTCTTTTTTCTGTCCAGACATTTCAAGTCTTGGACTTTTAAATATCTTTGATTTGTTTTTTTTTTGTATTTATATTGGGCTTGGGTTATTTTTTAGCCACCGGAATATTTTGATTTTATAATAAAGGTATATATGGCTCATTTTGCTTAAAAAAAAGTTTTGTCTCATCCCGGTACTACCATGGTATATAGTCATACATGATGAAATTGGGTTTTTATACAAGTTATTCTAATCCTAAACAATCCGGTACCGATCCCCATCCTAGTAAAACAGTTTTAGTTCGATTCGAGATCGATTTATCTTGTCGAACTGTCCCATTCTGGTGTGTTGCCCAGTCTTACTTATAGGGAGTGTTATTATTTTATATATTATGTTCATCCTTAATGACAAATAATAAACTTTCTCACTTCTTTCTATTTTTTCTACAATATTTTTTTTATTATTATTTTATGTCGAAGTGGATGAAAGTCCTACATTGTTACGAAATGAACTGATGGTTTGCTTATGTAGACTTGGGCAATCCTCCTTTAAAGAGCTAGCTTTTGGGATTGATATAGACCCAAGTGTCATATCTTTACATGGTATCAGAGTTAAGTTTTCCTATTTAGGCTCTCGATCCACACACTTGAGCAATTCTACACTCATGATCTAGCTTCTGGGGTTGAGTTGGACATAACTAGCGCATCTTTACATTTTATAACTTTCTCAATGTATTAAACTACTACGTTTAGAAGAAAACACTACTATTGAGGGTTGTTTGGTAGAGTGTATTAATAAAAATAATGCATTTACTAATACCTTGTTTGGTACAACTTTTAGCCAATGTATAACGATGCTACACTCTACTGTGTATTGATATGTATATTACTAATACCTCAAAATCAATGGTTGTAGTAATGCAGTGGATTCTAATACATGCATTCGAATGATTAAAGGACACAATTAATCAATAAAACCTTTTCTAAACTTTTCACTATATTCGTGGAGAGTATTTTTGTAAATAAATATTTTTTAAAGAAAAATATGCAATACATATTATTTTTAATACACCAAATCAAACACTACAAAAGAAAATTTTCAGAAAATTAATGCAAGTATAATCAATATTAGCACTACAATACACCTTATTTTTCACTATTCTGATACAGCCTACCAAATGATCCTTTGAAGAAGAAGAGGAACTTTAAAGAGGTGGAAAAATAGAAACCCTGTTGAGTAAACTGATTAGTTATAGGACTAGCTTGCACTCTCAAAGTGGTTACAGAGGACTTGCAGTATAATTTACAATTTTATTCTATTCAAAAATTAGAATCGAGTCTACCAAAAGCTCGCTCAAGCAAAATCCCCGCCCCATGCTTTCCTTTAAAAGAAATTTTTTTCCTGGTGTTCGTGTTGACTGATAAATAATAGCCACACGCAATCTAAAGATTCAATAAAATTTGAATTATATTAAACAAAGAGTTTCTTTTTTGTGAATTTTGCGGTCCTTGAATCTGCTCAGTAAAGTTGTTGCAACATATTTTTATGTGCTTATACTCAGTAAGACTCATGTTAGTTTTATTTACAACTCTTTTCTTCACTTGGATATCTTATTTTATAGTCTTTTTCTGCCTCTATACCTTTTTTTTCAAAAATTCTGAACTAGGTTGCTTTTTCTTGGCTTTTGTTTTTATTTGTTGGTTATTTCTTGTCACACTGTTCATTCCTGTGTATGTTGTGAACTTATATTATTTGACATTATTTAGTTATTGTTACTGCCTTTATTTCTGTAACTCTTTTTCCAAATTGCTTGGATATGCCTTATTGTAAGTTGAAGGTCTGTCGGGAAATTATCTCTCTGTGTATATTTTTCGTACATTCTACTCTCCTCAGACCCTATTTGTGGGATTACATTGGGTGTATTTTTGTTATTACAGGTGACTATAGGATTTTTAGAACATGGGTGCACCATTAAAAAAATGCATTTAGTGAGAATTGACACCTAGTCCTTTAGGTGAATAACTCAACACTAAGTCAAGGGTACCATTTAGCCTTAATATGTCATGGATGCCAGCAGCTAATATTATAACAATTTTACAAAATATATACATAAAATATCTAGTTTTAAGAAAGACCACGGTTTCACGTGCCCCGTATTTACACGTGAAATTCACCCCTAGTTGTTGTTGTTGGTTATGTATAAATATTAGAGCTTGACTTATAAGAACTTTGGCATTGTTGTTAAATGACCTATTTCATTCTTAGTTTACTGAATTGTAAACTCTTAGAGGGCATTTGGCCATGAAAATTATGAGCATTTGAAAAAAGTAGTTTATTTTAAGTAGTGAAAAATGATATTTGAAAATTGGAGTTCTGTTTGGCCATGAATACAACTTGAAATTTTTTTTGAATTTTTGTGAGTAATTTGGAGTGATAAAAGTGAAAACAACATTTTGATGTTACTTAAATTCCTTAAATTCTGAAATCAAGTTGAATTTCATAATTTTTCGATATTTTATGGCTAGTTCGGAGTTCAAATCTGGAAAAAGGTAAAGCAATTTCTCGTCAAACGTCTTATTAATATTAGGTAATTATTGTTTGTTATATAAGGAGATCTCATAAAACATAGTGGTTTAGTAAAGAGGTTGTCTGAATAAAATTTGTACGCCCTTTCTTTCTTTCTATATCTCCTAATTTGATTGACTTAATTTTGATTTTATCTGTTGCAAGATTATGGACAACTGTAAAGTAATGTAAAGAATTGTACTACATTATATCATATTAAAATTTTGATATGACCACTTATGAACTTAACTTCCTATTATCTTGAACTTGTCGATTACGAGTTCAACAAATACATAGTTGCAACTAACTAAAAATATAAGAAACCACGGATCCGTTTGGCAATTAAAATTGTTCACTTTTTTCCCTTACTAATTTTTCACTTTATTTGAGAATCAGTATTGGCCATGAAAATTCTATATTTAGCTTGAAGTTAGATTTCAAATATGAAAAATACTAAGTTGCTTGAACTTAGAAATTTCGATGGAAATCATCAAGATTGGGGTTACTCAAGACCCTCATGTTAAACCATATATGCAATTTATCATCAATAACAGGTATAAACATAAGTCTAAGCAGGAAACAACATTATTCATCATTAGGCAACAAAACCCTTACCATTTGATTTCAAATCACCATGTACACTTACTAATCCAAGTGTAAAATACATGAATTTAAAGTTATTTAACAAGGGTAAGGTTTACATGGCTTAAACAGGATGATCCACCAAGAACTTGACTTCTCTTTATCTTTTAGATGAGCACCCTTCAAATCCTATCCCCCAATCTTGCTTCAAGAAACTTTGAGAGTGTTTGAGAGGGAGTTTAGGATGTTACATCCACACAAAATATGTTTAAGGTGGTCATATACACTTATATAGTGAAGGGACTTAGGGTTTAGGGTGTAGTAAATGACCACAAGGCCTTTAGTTAAAAGATGGAAAATGGACCTGTCAAGGGTACGACTCACTAAGGGAACCGTACCCTAAGGTACGAGTGGTACCCTGACTCGTACCCTAGTATTCTTCTAGGTCACATACATTGTTAAGGGTACGACCATACATCCCTGAGTCATATCCATAGGGTGCGACTCACCCAAAACTCATATGTTTCCCTCGTAACAAAAATAATCAACTTCAAGGTAAGACCTCACTCCATACGACTCACGTAGGTTTGACTCATATAATCCAACATTTTTTATTGGTCTTAAAATATTTTTTTCTTTTTTTGCTGATGATTCCATGGTAGAACGGGAGCTTTTAAAATTTCTTAGCTATAAAAGAAAAAAAAATTAGGACAACTTATTGGTAGTTTTATTGCTTTTCAGTTTGCACTTTGTTATGTTATGGTTTAGAGCAAGAATGACCTTAGATGTCTTTGAGAGGGAAAGCTAAAAAGTTGGTGAGAAAATGAAGTTTTCAAGAATTAAAATTTTCTACTATATAGAAGAGAGAGTAAAGAAATGACCAAAGGCAAAATAGTTTTTTTATTCAATGATAAAAGATTCCAGAATGCTCCACAGTTTCACAAACCGACTTTACATCTTCAAAATTTTGTTTTCACAAAACAACTCTCCATCTTCAGATTTTTATTTTAATTTGCCTTCATCGCCTTCTTATTTCTCTCAATTTTGCCATAAATTTCTTCACAATTTTCAATTTCATAAATATATGATTCCTGTTGTAGTTCTTAATCTATTTCTTTTTGCCATATTTCAATCATTCTTCACAATATTGATTTTTATCATCTCATCTGGGTCTTTCAATATCAGGTAGTTTTCTAGTAAATTTCTTCTAATTCTATTATTATTTTTGAATTTCATGCTCTAAATTTAGAGTTGATGTCTTTAATTATATCTTTTGTCCACTTTCTTTTCAATTATCTAAGTTTTTGTATGCGTTCCTCAAATATGTAGTTATATCAAAGATGAAGGAGAAAGAGTGAACTATATAGATTTTTCATATTTGATTCAGAAGATGAAAGACCCAAAAATCTAAGTAGGGATATAAATTTTTCATCTCATTAGGGACGAAGAACGAACACCATCCTGATGTGATACAACTATCCTTAAGTTGTCGTATCTGGCAGCGACTGAAGGATAAGAATAAGAGAAATGAGCACACAAATAAGTATAATCTTCTGATGCTCACAGTATTTTTGCTTATTCTTATATATGATGTTTCAACTCTATTTTGGTGGTAGTGAAAGCCTTTGTGATTGTTGGTACTCCTAGAATTTGAAAATGACTATTTTACCAAACACTGTTGTCATTTTTTCTTAACAGTTGCATTACGACACGAGTTGGTTAAAGCTTAATTTTTTGTTCTTAATCATATTAGATTAGATTAGATCGGATATGCTGTTGTTGTAATTGTGTTAGACTAGAGAAAAAAATATGTCTTTTGTTGGTCAAGCAATTCAATTTACAAAATTTTGATAATTTAGTAGTATTCCGGGCATATTTTGATAGTCTAATACCACAGAATAGTACAAAACCAATAATGAACATTGTTGCCAAGTTAACTCTTTCTCTCACCGTTACCTTTAAATTCTGTCATTAACAAATTTATAAGTCAAAATGAAGATAGATAAATATTGATGCTGACCACAGTTATATCTACAACTCTCTAATAATATAATTTAGTAAATAATGTTAGCATAACTTTCGATTCATTTCTTAGAACAAAATGTAATTGATCACTTATTAGTATTAGCAAACACAGAAGGATTCGATCTCAAATCGCTCCTTGTTTTGTAATTACCCCATGTGTAAGATTTTTCATATACTTCATATGTTTCAAGGAGAGTTAAACTATTTTCTTATTCGTTATAAATGGAGAGGACACATGACCTAACGTAATTGAGCGTAACATTCTCGATTCAAATTAATTAAACAAATAAAGAAAAATAGAGTAACCTACAAGTGTCTCAACTATGTAGACATAACACAGTGAAATAATCAATAGTTTTGCTTAAGCATGCGCTGCTAAAAAAGAAATTCTTTTCAATTTCTCAAAAGAATGAAAAGTTTCACTAGCAATACTTGCAGACCATTATCTCAGAGGTGAGGTAGAGAGATTATTTTTGAAAGATCCTTGGCTCAAGACAAAATATTTTAGAGAAGGATATATTATAAGAACATGACACAATAGGTAGAAAGTAGAAACAAAAAATAAGCCTACCAACTATAATGTGTTTAGATTTTAAGAGAGTGAATATAAATTGAATTGAGTAGTGAAGTAAAATAATATGACGTGACTTTGACCGATTGATAAAGTCGTTCCTTTAAATACATCTTTTAACTACAGTTAGATTACTTTTTGATGTTCTTTAGTTAATTTATCCTTTTTTATTGAATTTTAGTAGGAAAGCTATGCTTCTCTCTTCTACTTTCTTAATGTAGTTGCTAAAGAAATTATATTGAAATTGAATTGCCAATGATTGTTAATTGAAAATGGAATATTAGTTTTTCTACTGAAGTTGCAATGATGTTTTATCTTGAGTTTTGCTACTGTTGTATACTTCATGCTGAAAGTTGTAATTTTAGATTGTACATTGATGTTTTTGGTACTAAGTTCATATTGTTAAGTATTCTTTGCTTTAGGTAAATGGTGTTTATAATTTGCTTATTGTATTGTTGTTGTTGTTGTTGTTGTTGCTTTTAAGAATACTACATGATGGGGAAATGGACTGTATCAATTGGATTTTAGTTGTTGGCTCAAGTCATCACACTTGGCCTACACGATGAATTTATGTCGAGTTCAATTTTGTATGTTGTTGCAAGTCAAGTAGCCAATTTTTTAAAACGTAAATGCAGTGTGCTACTTTTAATTTATCTTAATGCATTAGAAATATTTTAAACATGTAGATCCATATGTCTTCTAACTTTTGTTATCATAGTAGATTGGCTAATGTTTGAAGTCAAATTACCAATCACTATAGTTTAATATTGTTCACAACTTGCTATTTATTAGGGATGTTTTTGATTTGCGGACTAGAAATAATTGAGGATTGATTTGTTTCTTTAATCTTGTTCAATAGACAGAACATCTGAAATGTGGATGAGTCAAAAAGAACATCCTACATTGTAGTCAAGTTCATACTACAACATGCTTGGACAAACACTCATGCTGCCTATCTTCTGTCCCACACTAGTTATGGTTCTTTTAGTACGCTCTCGCTTTTATAGAATCGTCTTATGTATAGTATCAATGCTTGTATCTTTCCCCGCAGCCTGCCTCAACAGGGAAACCTCAATATTTGGCCAATTCCATGGCAGGTGTGGCTGCAGCTACTGCTAGAGCTCAAGTTATTAAGCACATTTTTTTGTACTGATTGACTTTAGCTATAGGCTTGGAGTTTTTTTATGATATGAGAATCAATCTTTCGAAAATTAATGCATCAGAAAAGGAGATGAGTCCGGCAATAAAATAGACAAAGTACTCAAATCAAAAATGAAATTAAGTATTTTAAGGTCAGCTTTTAACTAAATCTTTGCTCAATTCATGGTTGACGATCAATTTCACTTTTGTAAATTTACTCATTATTCAAGGGCAATATGATCATTATAGAGGACTAAAAATCAGCAATTAGTTTTTCTCTCCATCCTCTTACTTTTAGATTGAGACAAACCAGATGACTCAGGCAAAGAAATAGACAAAGTTCTCAAATCAAATTGAGTATTTTCGGGTCAGTTCTTAACTCAATCGTTTCCCAATTTCATGGTTGATGATCAATTGCACTCTGTCACTTGTCCACTCAAAGTGATTGTATCGCACCATAAGCAACTTTAACCTTTGAGGTATCCATTCTCCCTCTCTTACTTGCTTCAACGAAGACTTACTGGTATTTCTTCTATTAATGGAGAAGATGATACCCAAAAATGTTACATTGAAACAAGTTCCAATAACATGCTTTATTTAAAAAATAAAATAAAACATAAGGAATTTTACTGATGTTTTTCCTAATATTAGAGAAGTTTATACCTAAGCAAGAATCAAATTAGTAGAGAAATAAATTTTAATATTTCCCCATTGATTAGCGAGTAAATTTCTTATATATTTTTAATGAAATATTTTTGAATTGTTGCGCTCCTTGGCTGGTTTAAAACTAAGGGTTTAATTTCATTAACTTATTTTTTGAGATGCTTGTGTTAACTTGGTAATATTTATTATTAGAATAAACTGAACCAATAACAAATTTGTTGTTAGATATAGAAATTGATCCATGCAATGAACGATTCATATCTTCAATATGTGCATGTATGGAAACTATTATTTCAGTATAGCTTATTCTAAAAGATAATTAAGAAGAAATGATGATGTATTCCATTTGGTGAACTGAACATAACTGGATGTTGTGAAACATAAAAAGTTGAAACACTCGTATATGTTTATTGTTGTTCGAGTAATTTTTTGTCTTTAATAGAATTCATTATTACTTTCTTTTAATTGGATAAAGTTACATATCATCATTGTTTTCAGTTAATATCATTTTCTTTTTTTATGATTGGGCAATCTATTGAACCTTCAGTTAACCAATCCACAGATTTAGGAATGTCATGCTTTTGTTTTTGTAAAGAGCAAGTGTACACCAAGTTATAAGAGTGGCTTACTGTTGATATATCAATATATCCTGAATCATATGAAAGGAGAACGACATAGAAATGTTGAAGAACGACAGAGAAATGTTGACTTTAGTTTAACAAGATACACAATTGGAGTAGTTTAGACTTCAAATAATTAGGTTATGCTAAATATTAGTTACAATTGTAAATCAGCTAGACAATGAATATAGTTCAAACCAAATTAGCCAATTTTTTGAAATTTGTGACTAGAAATAGGGAATAACAAACCTACCTAACAAGTTTTATTTACTGAAGAGCCTATTTAAAAGATCTGTATTTTGACCAAGTATAGAGGAAATAATCAGACTCACTTCAAGCTCTAACTGTTTTCCTCAGTAGCTTGTCAAAAGTATGACTTTTGTTGTTTAGTTTTGATTTTCTTCAGTTGTGGTTATATCAGTTTTATTTATTGGTACGTGTTCATCAATCTAAACTTCTCGGTGTTCTTTTTAAGCAACACTATGTCTGATCAATTTTACCCATTTGTTTCTCCTGTGTTAGAACTAATTTTTTACATTTTAAATATATGAACTTTTTTTCTACTTGTAGGTAAAGTAGCTACATAAGATTTTAAAGCTTTGTGGTTCAGCATCTGAGAATTATTGAAAAAAAGAAAAATTATATCATTCAACAGCATTTAAATTGTTACATCCTTATAGACGGTGTATGAGGGAAGCATTTAAAGATCTTCATCTATTGTCAAGTTTATGGATGCATTACTTTGTATTGATCCTAAACTTAAGGCCTAGGGGAATAACTATCAGTGCTCTTGCAAGTGAGGTAGGTTTCTCCCTCCTTGTCTTTCTTTGTCTCTTTGTTTATGCCATCAATTTTAGTTTGATGCTTTATAATTTAGTCCCCAGGAGATGGTTAAACATTACCGAGGACTGATTATTTTCGATAAGTGTGCATTAGGTGATATCTCGAATGGATCTGCTTGCATGCATAAACATAATATCATTCTATCTCAGGATGTTTTAAACAATCATGAAGTTTAAAAAATGAAGTAACATTTTTTGACATTAGATATGTCTTAAACAAGCATGAAGTTTAAGAAACGAAGTAACATTTTTTAACATATAATCTATATATATGCAAATTATTAAAATTGCTTGTATAAATAATTAATTTCTTTCATCTGTCTCTGTCATAGTAAAACTCAGGTTTTATGTCAAGTGGGGTTCCAGTCAGTCATGTTAGTACGTGTAAACTAATAGGGATGATATCATTAAATGGTTTCAGAAACAGAAAATATTAAGTTCTTTTAGGACAGATTAAAAAGAAAAGAATGACATAAAATAAGATGGAGTAACTTCATAAGCTTTTATGTCATAAAATTTGAAATAAGTAAGTGATATTCTAGAAGAATTGTCTCTTTTTCTCCATCTTCTTTCACTGGCATATCACTTCTTCAAGGTGAATCTTCATTAATATTTGCATAATAAAGTTGCACAACCATTTTCCTAATTAACAAAGTTGTACCCATATAGTTCTTCACTACAAAGTCATTGCCTTGTGAGTTGTGATCCTTCAAGTTTGCTAGAGAACCCTCTAAGCAAGGAAATTGATGCAAAATTGTGAAAGAAGACGCTCGAAGGACAGTGATTGTAATGTCTATTATATATTCAATGTTGATGTACTTCAATTGTGATACGGAATACCCATCTCCTGACACTTCTATAATGGACATTATTAGAGTTATCAAGGTTAGTTTAATTTGGATAAAAACTTGTCGAGAAAAAAATAGTTAAAAGTGTTTGTAATTTGACCATGGTGATCATATATTATCAAATGAATGATTTTCTCACACTTAAATTACACTGTTTTTGACATTTCATAAAGTATGTCTAAATTATGTTACTTTCTCCGTTTTATTTTATGTGTCGCCATTTGCTTTTGGTCCATTTTAAAAAGAATGTCATCTTTTCTTATTTAGTAACTATTTAATGGCATAGTTCTTATTTTATCCGTAGTGGATTTCACTTTATAAGAAAAGACAATTAAAATGTAAACTTTAAGAAGGGTAATTTTGTAAACTTTATAAAGTCATTATTTATTTCTTAAATTCCGTGTCTTGTTAAATGACGACACATAAAATAGAACGGAGAAAGTATTATTTAATACATAATATCTTGTGCTTGTGAAAATCCAAACTTTCAGTTCCTCTTATTGAATTACATTTTTTGTTTGACACGCACAATTCTTAAGAAAAAAATAAGAGTTAATAAGAGGTGTAAATTGATTAATATGATCTTATTTAATTTTACTAGAGGAGCATGGCCCGTGTCAGCACGGGCCTAATGTTAAGATATTTTTATTATGTACAGTAAGTTAAATTGATATTAATTCGAATTATAAATTATAAAACATGAATACACAAAACATATTAACAACTTGGTAGTATTAGTCATGGAGTCAAGTCTTACAAGATAATTATGTATAACTTACTATAAACAATAAAATTTGATGCATTTAAAAGTTTATATCTTTAATCATATGATTGAGATTTGATACATTAGGTAGAAATTTTGAAATTAAAAATGATACATAAGACTTGAGAATAAGTGTTGAAAAAGATAAAGGGTTATCTAGTCATTACATATTGCATCACATGTGAATTGCAATTAATAACCTGCATTACATTCCCTTACTAAGTCGCCATAAACATCATTTGCTTTCATTTTTTCCTTCTCTTTTATTTGGCACCTTGTTCTTTGAAGTTAAACTAAATTAATATTTTAAATTCAAATTTTAAGTGTTTCAAAAATTATATAGAAAAGAAAACTATAAGTACCATATTTCATATTAATTTAAATTATTTGACTTGGAGAACACGATAAAATATACTTATGTAGATATTTTATTGAACTTTGCTTTTTTATATGTTCCTTACATTGAAACGTGGAGTCTTTTGTTAGAGTGTACAAAAATAATACCGATAAAATGTATTAATAATGTTTGTATTAATAATGCTTGTATTAGTAATATTGGTATTATTTATGCTAACATTATTTCTTATGCACTGTTTGATGCACTGTATTAGAACTTGTATTTTCAATTTTGATATATTTAAACAAAAGCTAAAAAAGAGGTTGGATTGCATAGACATCCTAAGAGCCATCCGGGATCTAGCATGAGCTCAATATATGTTTTTTGTCTCAATTTATATGACACAAATTGAATTTAGATAATCAATCATACTTTTAATATGTTTTTAAATATTTTAAGTTGTTAATATTGTTATCTATAATATTTTTCATATAATTTTTAAATAGCATATGTTACTCTCTATTCAAACTTTTGTGGCATTAATAGTCAATTGTATTTTTAAAATAATTTAAAATTTTAATTATTGTGATTTATAATATTTTTCTTCTATTTCAATTTAAGTGAAACTGATACAATTTCGAGAGTCAACCAAATATTTATATCATTTAAATTTTGTCAGTTGTTAATTATTGTGATTTATAGTATTTTTTAAGTATTTTGTAAAAATATATAATAGGTTAAATTATTTTTAGATATTTTAAATTTTTAATTATTGTAATTTATAATATTTTTTATGTAATTTTCAAAAAATATATGCTACTCTCTTTGTCCAGAGTTTTGTGTCACTAATAGTCAATTATATTTTTTAAATAATTTAAATTTTTAATTATTGTGTAAAACTTTTTCTACTCCAATTTAAGTGACATGATGCTTAGATGACTATAATAATTAATTAGAGGTGATATAGTAAAATCACGATTGAAGCAACGAAATAGACATGTCTTAAATGACTCACAACAACTAATTAGAAATGATATAATAAAATTACTATAAAAGATACTTGTGAAAAGAAAAAAGTAAGTGAAATCTCACTTAAGACGTCAAGTTATTTTAAAACATCAAGAGTTAACTTATCATTTTATATCTATTTTATCTTTTTAATTAAATATTATTTATTTATTTAATACTCAGATAGCTTATAATAATTAATTAGAGGTGATATTTAGTAAAATTATGATTAAAGCAGCTGATACAGACATATCATAAATGTCTATTTTATTATTTTATTAGATATTATTAATCTTTTAATATGTAAATAATTTATAATAATTACTTAGGAATGATATAGTAAAATTACGGAGCAAACAGTTGTAGCCGACAGATCGATGGAGAGCTGCTGTAAATACTTAGATGACTTATAATAATTAATTAGGGATGATATTTAGTAAAATTACGATTAAAGCAGTCAAAGCAGACATGTTATAAATGTCTATTTTACTTTTTATATTAAATATTATTAATTTTTTAATATATAAATAATTTTTAATAATTCATTAAAAATGATGTAATAGAAAGTAAAATTATGATTGAAATAACTAAAGTAGACATGTCATAAATGTCTATTTTTTAAAATTAAATATTATTTTTTTAATATATAAATGACTTATAATAATTAATTAGGGGCAACATAATAAAATTATGATTGAAGAAGTTGAAGAAGACAATATAAGCAGGCATATCAAAATTTTCTCTTCTATATATTAGAAAAAAATTAAATTAGGTGAAATTGTAGTAACAAATAAGAAAGAAAGTAAATTATATATTTGACATGAAATTAAATAAAGAATAAAATTTATTTAATTGTATCAATAATTAATTTTTACAATAAATTATCATCTTACTAATCAATTTACTTAAATATAATATATTTGAATAATTTTATACATAAAAAAGGATAAATAAAAATAAAAATAAATGGAAGATAGAGGGGCCCACATATGTGAAAATATATGCAAGGCCACATGTGATGACATTATTGTAAATTTCTTACATGGTATTGTTGATGATTAAAGAGAAAAGAGTGGGTTTTTATTAAAACTTTTATGGGGGTTAAAAAAAAGCACAAAAGATTATCAAATTGAGCTTAGAACTTATTTTAAAGACCTTAATACCCTTAATATTGAATTTAAAGACAAATAACTCACATGTTGAAACCACCTCCTCTAATATATAGAAATAATTAGATGAATCTTCTTCAATTAATATGGTATAGTTGGAAAAATATGATTAATTATCATTTATTATTAAGTATACCAAGTATTTTGAGATAAATTACTTTATCAAACCTGCCAAGTATATTTGAGACACGGAGGGAATATAAAAATTCTATCTGAATGAAGTATACCACTTTATGTAATTATTTATCTTCTTTGTTTTAAAAGCTTAGCATTTCATTTAGTCAGTTCAAAAATAAATGTTTATTTTATTCAAATTATTGTTGTCCAATGTATCATATTATTATCGTTAGTTTCATGTTCTTAACTTGAATCTTTTGAGACAAATATAAGAATTATATATTGACTTCAATGTTAGGCCCGTGCAAAGCACGGGCATACTTATCTAGTATTTTTATTTCTTATATATAGAAAGATGAGTTGAAGGACGACCAAGGGTTATATTGTAATTTAACACTTACAAAGATTCTATGTTCATAGCTCTAGAACACTCCATTGTCAAATAATACTATTATGATATTCTAGAGCCTTCCGTTCCCAAAACACATTAGGTATGCTATGCTTCATTTCTACTTTTTATCTTCATCTGTTCTTCTCCTTGCTGTTCATTTGCCTTCATCTCCATTCTTTCATTTCTCAGTTTTGTCCTTCTCTAAATTTTTTTTACATGTTTTATTTTTCTTAATACTTTCAAACTATTACCCTTCAGTTCATTTTCTCACATGTTTTCTGGATCTCTTTCGATTTTATAATTCAGGACTGAAATTGTTGATGAAGATTAAAAGTAAAAGTGAAGCATAGTCCTTTTAATTTGAACGAATTCATCCCAAAAGTAGTTAACCTCTTTTTGTAAATGTCAATCTTATCCCAAAGTAATTTAAGTGATGATTTTTTTTTCAATTTATATGAGAATATTTTAATTTATACTCTTACTTGATAAATTCTTTTAATTAACACTCTTATATATTATAAAGTAAAAACCTTCTTACTATAATATCCTATAATGATAATTTTAAGTAATTTTTTTAATAAAAGATGAGATTTATAAATTTTCAAATTACATATTACAATAAATAAATGAATTTGATAGTGTCAAATTTCTTTATACTAATAATAAATCACATAAACACATTTAAATATGTATTTTTTGTACTTCATTTTTCTATGAGTTATCTTTTATAATTTTACGTTGTTTCATTATGAGAATCGACATAAGATATGCCTATATTAATAGAATTAGTTCCTGTCTTCTAACAATATATTATGTTATTTACTTTTATTTATAATTCAACTATATAAGGTAAAGAAGATTATCCATTTTCTTATTGAAAAAATTTAAAATGTGTATAATTTATGTAGAATTAAATTCACATATTTATATCTTATTACCAGTTGATGTCATTTAATTGAAATGAATTGCATATAATATAACTTTGAAACTTTATTGAATTACTATAATTTGTACCACGTTAATCTGTGTTAATTGTTATCATTTTGTTTAAGATCATACATTTCATTATCATATATATGTAAATTCTCCTCGAAGCTTTTATGTTGTAGCATTAAGGGGTTATTTGGTATAGGCACAGGATAAATAATGTTATTTCATGAGATTAGTTATCTTATTACATATATGTATTTGATATAATATCAAAATGAGCCTACGCGCACATCAAATTTTAATTTTAGTTGTGGAAGCTTAAGAAAATATAAGTTATAATGTAGATATATAAATATAGAAAGAAATGTATTGTAAAGTTAAATAGTCATTTCACGCTAATACTCAATAAAATTCTAGAAGCCTCATCTCTTTGCTCTCTTTCATCATTTCTAGATATTTAAAGACTTTTGTTTAAATTTATTAACATTACTAGTAAAATAGGCCGTGCTTCGCACGATTTTAACTTCAAATTTATTAGAAATAGAATAGATGAAAATTTTTAGGTACATTCATATGCTAACTATTTTTTATATATAATTTATATCTTTTTCACATATATATTTTTTGTATTGATGTGACTTTGATGTTTGAAAAATATTTATAATTAATCTCGATCGAGATATATTTTTTAAGGTGTAGTAATATTTAAGCTTTAAACTTTGTACTGTGCATAAATTCTAATGTACTTATATGCTTTCAGTTCGATTCATAGAAGGTTACTAAATGAATGATAGAAATTTGTCTATCTTTTAACAAAAGATGATGATGATGAGACTAACGTGTGGCTAATTTTCTTATTTTAATATATATATATATATATATATATATATATATATATATATATATTATTGCATAAGGGTTATCATTTGCATTCAATGTGGAGAGAAATCGTTTGGATTGACTTGTGCGAGAATAACTAAAAATTGTAATAATGCATCGATTAAAATTGCCCTAAATAAATTTCATTAAATCTTAGCCAATGAAACAGTTGCGATACTAATAAGGTGAGCACTCATATATTGTTTGCACTGTGAACTTCAAAAGACAATTTCTTTTTCATTTTATTCAAAATCATAATACATTATTATATTTTTTTGCTTAATCACATATAAAAATATTCTACAAATTTTACAATCCTCAACTCTAATAATAAAGTGATAAAAAATAAGGACAGATATTAAACAACAAAAATAAAATAAGATAGATATTAAACTACAAAAATAAAGTAACATATTCAGTGTAATTTTACAAGTACATTCTGAAAAAGGTAAAATTGAATATTGACAATATAAGTTGAATATTTACTTTTATCTAACATTATGACTCATTTGAAATTTTGAGTCAAAATTTTTAATACCGTTTGCTCCAATTGATCATTTGCATCTCATAATTGCCTCTATATTATCCGTGGCCGATGATATCCTTTGAATTCTCAAGTCAAATCAATAACAAATACGTAAATTATATTTTTCTTATTAATTGAGGAATATGAAGAAACATAAAATTTAAAATATTCATTATCATAATTTTATTAAGAATTAAGAGGTAGTATAAATGTAGACTTCATGTTGAAGGCACTTATGAAAATTTTAAATCATTTTAACATTCAAAACTTTAAATTGAGAAGATTAACTTTAACAGAAAAAAATACAAAAGGAAAAATGTAACAAAACATTTTAAAGAACATATAAAAGAGTGAAAGGAAAAGTAAAGAAGTTGGAAAAAAATAATGCCAACACTAATTTCGCTCTTGTTAGGTTTGTTATGCTATTTTGATAACTTCTTAATTTTTTTCCTTTTTTATTATTATTTTTACTGTTTTACTCTTACTTGATTGATATTCGTTTTTTCCTAATTTTATGGAATAATATCTCCTTTCAATTCATAAAATCGATTTTTACTTATTCCTTTCTTATTTTGATATGAATTTTAAGAATAAATAGATTGCTTTTTTCTTCAAATAATTCCTCTTACCTTTTGAAACTTTCATTACTCTTCCTATAAATTCCTCAATCAAAGTAAAAAAATTTCTCTCAATATACAACATCTCATCAGAGGAATTATATTGCAACATATTGTTCAAAAAAATTTTATCTTGAGAGAAATATTTGTCACATAATTTTTTTTCATTTATTTTTAGCAATTGTCCAGTACCTGCATCGGAGCCTGATTAGTCCAAATTCGTGTTGGATGTGGCTCGTTCGATGACAGTGCTCACTATCAAATTATCCAGATCTTAAATTGAAATCTGTCTACTACACCACATCCTTTAATGATTACAATCTTTTTCATTACACACAAGATTTTTAGGATCATAAAATAGTATGTCTTTCTATTTTTTAACGAAATCACAAGAGGAGCAAAATACTCAAATCATTTTTTTCTTTTTTTTTTTTGCAGCCACTAAGCTATGTTTAGTAGGGAGTATTACATATATATATTGGTTTGCTGGCAGTAAGAATAATAAAAAGCTCTCTCCGAAGCCTTCAAAAATGTCAAACAGCCCAATGTATGACAGATAGTTGAATCCCGCGTGCCATGAAGACAGCCATGTGCTATCATTTGATGCAGCTGTTTGGTCCAGTATCTCAAGAATTAGATCACTTCAAGGAGATTCCTAAAGAAAGCCAGTTTGATAAGAATAGTCCTTCAAGAGAATTCAGAGAGATCGAGGAAGAACCTGAGACCAGCAAACCTGGTCACATATTTGATTATGGTATGGGCAACTCAATTTCAATTTCTCGGCATCAAACCCTTGATAATGGATCAGCCTCTGAGATATGCCGAAGATAAAATAGAGTGCTATAAGAAGAGAAACTGAAGGTGATTTCAGGTTATTGGAAATGAGAGAATGAAACAGATATGCCGGTAGTAGATTTTTTTTGTAACAAAATCACAAGAGGAGCAAAATACTCCAATCATTTTTTTCTTTATTTGGCAGCCACTAAGCTATGTTTAGTAGGGAGTATTACATATATTTATATAAAATAAATAATTCAGTACAAAACATTTTAGACCAAACCTAACTCAACCTATAGCTAAGCCTCGCTACATCTCCATCGTCTTTGTGAGAATTTTGGTGTTTTTGGTGACACCATGATTTTTGCTACACCATCATCTCAGTTTATATGCTAAAGATTTAATAGTTTTGAAAAATGAAAGGTTTTTTGGTCTTTTAATTTTTCATTTAATTAAATGTGTATTAATTTTACAAAAAGGAAACGGAAGATAAAGAAGGCAAAGAAAGAGTTTTGAAAAAAGAAATAAATTGCAACAATAATGAGGAAAGAGAAACTGTAAAAGTAATTAATTTTCTGGATTTTTTTTTAAAACATAAAATAGTGAAATAAGTTCAAAAATTGAGAAAATAGATAAATAGAATTGTTGATCATAGAGAGCGCCACATCAGCGTGTCTATGTTTCAGCTTTAAAAATATATATTGATAAGTAGAATAATTTTTATGAATTTATTACAAAATCTAATGTTATCTTTTATGATATTATTTAAGTATTACATGTATTAAGTATATATGTATATTTAAGTTTTATTTATCTTTTATTCTTACTTGTCTACATGGATAAACGAGTTTTGTCACTAATTATTATTTCTAAATTATAATTTAATTATAATATGAATTGATGATATTTTAGGAATGTATTATAAAATATACCTCTATTTCTATTAATTATTTTTATTACTTGAATCAAAATATATCTATAAAACTATCACTCTATGATTTTTACTTGTATAAATAAATATTAAAATTTTATTATTATTAATAGAAAAAATTAAAAAAATTTGTTCATTCATTTCATTATTAAACGTCAATAATGTATGCACTTAAGTTACTATTTCTCACCTTTTATTTTTTCCTAATAAATAGTGTTTATTTTTTCCTACAGAGATTTGTGATATAAATGTTTTTAAAAAATTCATGATTTGAAGAAGTAAAAAAGAAAAAGATTGGCTATGTAAGGGAAAATAGATATTTTAAAAAGTTAGGATAAAGAGAGAGAAAATGTATACAATTCAAATTGAGAAAATGTTAATTTTTAAAGTAAATTTGAGAATGTAAATATTTTTTGAGCAACTTGCACGAATTTTGTAACTATAGAAGTTAATTATTTTCTCTCTTGAAACTTTAGAATATTACATAAAATTTTATAAAAAAGTGGGTGAATATTAGAGAGCCGAATATATTGTGATTTCTGATACATGACCAACTAATGTTGAAAATTTGAATTAATCAAATCCTTTAATATAAAGCGAAAATCAAGTAATATATCTTTGTTTGATTAATTTCATTTTATTACTCTTTAAAATAAGTTCATTAATTTCATTAATATAAGACAGAAACATACATACATCCATACATCTATATATATATACATATACATATATATATATATATATATATATATGTCTTGGTTATGTAATTTGATTAATTTTATTTTTTTAATTATTATTATTATTAGTATTTAAATATTAAATTCATTAGTCTGATTTATCTATTATCAATTTGATGTATCCAGCAAAGTAAACACTTAGATACATGTGTATACAACTGCACACATATATATTCATATATATATATATATATATATATATATATATATATATATATATATATATATATATGTATATATATATATATCATGAACACGTCCTAACCTCTTAGATACATAAAAATTGATGGACTTTAAAATCGGATGGATACAAATACATTCATATGTATCGTGAACACATACTAACCTATTTTTATTATATTTTATTATTTTATATAAGAAAATGAGTTAAATGACGATCAAGGGTAAAAATGTCATTTCAACAATTTTTCAATTTATATTTGTGACTATTCTCAAAGCTATTTTGTGAAATTATATATTGTATATGTTGTTGTATCAATTAAAATTTAACATTATTTTAATAATTAATAATATTGTACAAGTAACAATTTATGTGCAAAAAATAACGAAGAAAGAAGTACCAAAACCGTGTACTTAAAAAATCTTCCAAAGGAAATAAAGGAACTAGGAACACTGTTGAAAATTAATTAAATATACTATGTGATTTTTTACTTCCTTGAATAAAGTATATTTCACGTATAATTCAATTCAATCTAACAAATAAAATTATATTTTAAATCGTAATAAATTTATATCATTATGCGATATAGAAAAGCAAAAAATTTTAGATCCTTAGTGCTTTAGAATATTAAGAAATGAATGTTTTCATAATACCAACAATACTTAAAAGTATTTGTGACTTAGGTAACTTTATTTTATTTATACTAAAATTTTAATTGGTACCAGTAGAATATTGATCAAAATGCATTATCATATTTTTATATTAAACTTTTTGTTATATACGGAATAAATCTAAAATTTGTAACTAGTTACATTAGGCCTGTTTACGGACCTTAAAATTATCTAGTAGTAGTTCATCTGCAAAAATGTGACATTTTGATGACATTTGACTTTTTTTGTTATCAAAAAGTGTATTTTTAAGGTTATTTTATTTAAAATAGTACAAATCTCATTAAATGAGATTTGACCTTTTTATTTTTTGATATTTTAATTTGAAAATTTTATCATGTTTTTGTAAAAATATATTTTGTGTGTCGATTTATGTGGCACAATTTTAATTTTGAGAGTTAATTAATTTAATTTTGATCATAAACTTTAATTTCAAAATCATATTAATTCTAAAGTCAATCGTTGAATTAGTCATTAATTGTTGCTTCTAATATATAATTACACTTCAAGTATTTTCATAGTTCAGAACTTACACTGACAAAAAGAATCAAACGATGTAACAAGATGTGATCCCTAATATGATATCTTGTTATCAATTAAGTCATCGAATATTGTCGATTGTTACTTCTAATATATAATTACATTTTAAGTATTACGATAATTCAAAACTGTTACGTCTAATATATAATTACATTTTAAGTATTACGATAGTTCAGAACTTACACTGAGAAGAAGAATCAAACTATCCAACAAGATGTGATCCCGAATATGATATCTTGTTATCTACTAAGTTAGTCAAATATTATCAAATCTTACTTCTTATATATAATTACACTTCAAGTATTTCGATAGTTCAAAACTTACACTCAAGAAGAATCAAACGATCTAACAAGATGTGATCCCTAATATGATATCTTATTATCAATTAAGTTAGTCGAATATTGTCAATTGTTACTTCTAAAATATAATTACATTTTAAGTATTACAATAATTCAGAACTATTACTTTTAATATATAATTACATTTGAGTATTACGATAGTTAAACCTTTCCTTATTTGAACCACATAATATTCGATTACTTTTAATTTGAATATGTTTTTGACTTTCAACTCTTTCTTTAAAAAAAAGAAACTACTTTTCTTTTAAAATTAGTTCCAAGAGAATCGAATATGTTTATAGATTTTTATGACTTTTAAAAGATACATTATTTCATTAAAAATAATTTTATTTAAACACAATTTAATGTAATTATAGCTATAAAAAAATATTAGATTAAATGCATCAAAAATAACATTTGAGTCAATGTAATAATATTTTTTGTTAGTTAATATAGAATTTATAATATACTTTCTTTGTTCCTTTTTAGTTGAAAGAAATGATTATCTAAGAGTGTAATTTGATTAATATATTTATTATTTCGCTATTCTTTATTTATTTATATGCTTCTTAAATCTAAAAGGACTAATACAAAGGTTCAAGTTTAAAAAGAATAATTAATGCTTTTTTTGTTTTCCAAAATTGACAAGTATTTTAAAACTAAAAAAGAATGAGAATATTAATATGTTCAATATATAATTACGCTCAGTGGCGGACCCAGAATTTAAGAATTGTGGGTGCTTAAAAAATTAAAATGCTGAAAAACCAGTCTTATATTGACAAGAACGAGCTTTTTTCATGAAGAAAAGTTTCGCGCCCAACTGCTTGTGTATCGGTCGAAAAGAAGCAGCTGCAAATGCGCCCCATCTTTAATAGGACTGGACTCCCCCATCTTTAATAGGACCGGACTAAGTTCGGGTAGATTTCCATCCCATTTCACGGATGCATCGCATTGAGAATTGACTCATCAGATCAACCACTTAGACGGAGAGTTCCCCATATTCTATTTCATTGGCAACTGAAATAAAAACGCCTCAACAAGTTAACCACTTAGACGGAGAGTTTCCCATATTCCATTTCATTAGCAACTGAAATAAAAACACCTCAACAAGGTTCGAACGCAGGACGCCTCTTCAGTGGAGAACCTTAAGATCAATCTAAATGTCAGTGCACCCCAACCAACTTTTGTTTTAGTGGGTTCTTTTAGATATTTTATACCTTTTTCGTATATTTTCTATATAATATATACTTATTTTGAATTGAATTTAATAGGTGTTGGAGCACCCCGAAAATATATGTAGGTCCGTGCTGCTTACGCTAAATTTAGTTTCATTTAAAAATGTGTGCTTTCAAAGCATATATATTCATTTTTATTTTATAATTAAATAATTATAATCTTTATCCTCATTTTATAAACTCTAATTAATATACAATGCTTATCTCATTTAACTAAAAAAAGGAATAAATAATAAATAATCAATGAGGCAGCTGTTAACTAAACTCTAATTATAATGTGGAATGTTTACTTGATTTAATCAAAATAATAATAATATTTATTCTTACTAATAAATAAAAAATGTGGCAGCGTATCTTAGTGTTGGTCTTAATAACTCAGCATATTTTTTATACTTATATCTCATTTTTTTGTGTACTAGTAGTATTTTGTTTGGTACATGTTTTAGCATATGCATAACTATTGTGTATTGTGGCATGTATTAATAATTAGGGATGAGCATGATACGGTATGGTATTTTAAACATTGGTATGGTTACTTTGATTTCCGGTATCTAAAAGAATAATACCATTACCATATCAAATTCGTTCGGTATGATTCGGTATTTTTAAATTTGATTTTGGTGTTTTACGGTATGGTAATTCGGTATAACCATACTTTATTTGATTTCTAATTACATATATTCATATAAAAAAACTATAACTTTAAATTTTAAAAACGTCTCAATCATGTTAGGCTAACAACTATCTTTGTTAATCAATTACAGAAAAATAACATTTCAATCACGATTAAATAGTTCGAGATGCAAACTCTGAACAACAGTACTTAGACTTAAGCATAGTACTCCTAAATAATAAGTTTTCAAAAAAATTTATTTCTGAATAAAAGCTACTTTTGTGTTCAATTGGCTGATGTATGATATATATATATATATATATATATATATATATATATATATATATATATATATATATATATGAGTTTTATATGTTATTAAAAAACTTCGGTGCGGTATACGGTATTTTAGTATTTATTGCATAAATATCAAATACCATATTAAATACCAAAATAATCTAAAATTCCTATCAAATACCATAACATTCATACCGCGGTATAAAATTTTAATTTCGGTCTGATATTCGGTATATATCATAACATGTCCACCTCTATTAATAATATCCACTTTTTTCATGTATTACTAATACAAGAATCTCAACACATACATTAAAATAAATAATGACATTATTATTCCTTAAATTCCTCTCCATCTTTTCAGTATTTGGTCTTGCTTCATACGATTTAATACAGATTATGTAAGCGAACACAAATTTTCTTCATATGGCTCAACATTTCAGTACTCACCGTCTTCTAATCATTAAAGGCTCCAGAAGATAGAGAAGCACCCTCCTCCAGAAAACAAAATCATCCAAAAAAAAATTATAGCAACATAAAATTTCAAGAATCCCATGAAATTGCACCATATAATAAGCATATAATAGAGTACATCATAAACTTACAAGTTTAAATTGCGTTTCTTTACACCAACTCAAATTCTAAGAAAATTATAGTGATGAAGCCCCTAAACATAAAATTCGGAAGTCCCTGAACCTTAACCAGTTACCGGTGAAGTTTTATGATGATGAGGGTGTTTTTATAAATTAATAGCTTCTTAATAAAAATTATATGAGATATTTTATTTTTAATACATCAAATTAAATAATATATAAAATATAATACCAATATAACTAATACAATCATAACTAATGCCACTTTATTAGATATTCTAATATATAGAAGAGGCTTGGAAGCAGGAGACGGTCGTTATGTCTGCTTCCTCCGTGATTTTACCATATCACCCCTAATTAATTATTATATGTCATTTAGGTATTAGAAAATTGATAATATTTAACAAAAATATAAAATAGATATTTATGACATGTCTGCTTTAGCTACTTCAACTGTAATTTTACTATGTCATCTCTAATTAATTACTATAGGTCATTTAAGTATTAAGCCGTGAATTTACTATATCACCCTTAATTAATTATTATATGTCATTTAAGTATTAAAAATTAATAATAGTTAACAAAAAATAAAATACACATTTATGACATGTCTGATTCAGTTGCTTCAATCGTAATTTTATTATTTCATCCCTAATCAATTACTATAAGTCATTTAAGTATTAAAAAAAATAATAATATTTAATAAAAAATAAAATAAACAAAAAAAATGATAAACAAACTATTAAAATTTTAAATTAATTTGACATCTTATATAAGACCTGTCTAAATTTTTTTCACAACTATTTTTTATATTAATTTTGTTATACTACTTCTAATAAGTTATTTCCTAATTGATTATTATATGTCATTTACGTATTAAAAAATTAATAATACTTGATAAAAAAAAGTAAAATAGACATTTATGACATGTTTGTTTCAGTTGTTTCAACCGTAATTTTACTATTTTATCCCTAATTAAATATTAAAAAAATATTTAATAAAAAACAAATAAATAAAAAAAGATAAATTAATTATTGATGTTTTAAATAAACTTGACATCTTATATGAAGTCCGTTTAAATTTTTTTGACAACTATTTTTTATAGTATTTTTATTGTATCAATTCCAATAAGTTATTATGAGTCATGTCTACTTCGAAACTTCAATTGTGATATTTGATTGACTCTCGAAATTATATCAGTGTCGCTTAAATTGAAATAGAAGAAAAAATATTATAATTTTCAGTAATTAAAAATTTAAATTATTCTCAAAATATAATAGATTATCAATATTACAAAACTTTAGACAAAAAGAGTATTATAAATTATAATGGCTAACAATTTAAAATAATAAATTATAATATCAAAAAACTATTATAAATTACAATAATTAATAATTTAAAATATCTAAAAAATAATTAATTATTAAAATTTTATTTATATTATATAAATTGAGCTATATCTAGTTATCTTATACACTCAACAAATAAAAGGATTAAAGGTCTCTGCCAAACCACCCCTTAAAAGGATTAAAGGTCTCTGCCAAACCACCCCATAAAAGGATTAAAGGTCAATTAAAAGAAAAAACAATATTGAGCTCTGAGGAGTCGTCTTCTTCATCCTTGTTTCTCTGCTTCGTCTTCTCAGTTCTCTCCTTCATCTTCGTCCCCAACTACATGTTTTGCATATATTTTTTTTCCAATACAATACAAATCACTATGCGCACAATTTAGTAGTCCACCACGGCACCGATATTCTCGGTTTCAAAAACCTGTTACATCGTGAACAATACCTGCAACAGCCAACGCGAACAAGAAGATTTACCAAGAAAAAAGTTTCAAACGAGACAAAAGGACTGGTATTAACTACTATGTAGCAGCAAAATTGAAGGTATTTTGTTTTCGAGCTATTCAAATCTTTACTTTGAGATAGCAAAATTTCAATTTTTCTCCTAATTGTTGGTCAACACACCTGATCTCGTTTGACCGGACCGACACAGATCCCACACCCTTACCCGTGTCAGTGTCGTGTCGACACGGGTGCGGCACCGAAATTGCCGAGTCCGAGCAACTTAGTAGAAAAATAACTTATAACTCTAAATAAAATGCTCTCTTCTTGCAAAAAATATAACCAAACACAACTCCATCTTCAAAATTTCCAAATAAAGTGAAAGATAAAAAAATCCAATTTTTTTTTTGGTGAAACGCCTACTAAAAGATAAAAAAAAAATCTATGTAAGCATCTTAGTCATAATATCGGTGGAAATCAGCTCAGGTCAACAAGAGTGGGATGAATTTAGGCACTTTTAGAATCTTGTTGTAATTCCTTACCATGTTTCTTGAGCTAGCGAAGGTTGCCTCCTACTCTCTGCATGATATGTTAAATATTGATACTTCTGCATTTAGTGACGAAAAGAATGTTAATGGTTTTATGCTTAACTATACCAGGCTTTGAATGTTTGGGAACTTCTTAGTAACTTGAAGCTTTTAGGGGGGACTAAGAGTTGGCTCTTGGTCCCCTGCAATTATGTTGAATATCAAGTGAAGACTCATAATATGGAGCTAATGCATGCCAAGCTTTATAGCCCCTTTCTTGGGCTTCCACTTCAATGCAACCTGAACAGAAGGAAAAGGGGAAATTATACTAGTGGAGTAAGATCATCAAGAAGAGATGTTTGCAAGTGTAAATTTTCAAAAAAAGGTGACTGGATAACTGAAGGGGTCAAATTTACACATTTTTGTGGAAGAAATGTAGAGCTGTTATGGAAGAGTTTTGCACTGAGAAGTGGCACATTAATATGCTCTGTGAGAGAGCCACTAGCTCGAAGTAAGGGCTTGGTGAAATCACTAGTTCCAGTTTGGGAAGAAGGGTTATTCTTTTTTCGATGTTCAGTCTTTTGTGCTGTAGTATCTGGGGTGTGTTTACTTCTATGGTATGGCCAGTTGAAAGCAAAGAGTTATATTGAAGCAAAGCTTTTGCCTTCTGTATGTGCAGTATTGAGTGATTATGTTCAGCGGGAACTTGATTTTGGTAGGGTTCGAAGAATATCACCTTTAAGTATCACATTAGAGTCATGCTCTATTGGTCCTCATAGTGAAGAGTTCTCCTGTGCGGAATTACCAACTGTTAAGCTGCGAATTCTTCCTTTTTCAAGTCTGAGTAGGGGAAAGCTTGTGATTGATGCGGTCCTGTCAAACCCAAGTATTCTGGTAGTACAAAAGCAAAACTATACATGGCTTGGACTTCCCTTTTATGAGGGCAGTCCGCTGAGCCGCTTGTCAGATGAAGATGGCATTGATTTGCGGACAAAATTAAGGAGGATTGCCAAAGAGGAAGCAGCTACTCGCTGGGCCAGGGAGAGAGATGTTGCAGCAAGGGAAGCAGCAGAGAGGGGTTATGTTCTTCCTGAAGGAAATTCTTTTCTATTAGATGATGACTTCTCAAAGAATGCTGCAAGTTCTCTTGCGAGGATAGTTACTTCAGAGTCGTTCTTTTGTATGGATGAGAAACTGCACTGGAGAGATCAGCATCACATGGATTTAGGAGGGGAGTATGATTTGAAGCACGCGGATTTAGAGAAAACATTTGGTGCAAGAGTTTCTTCTTCTGGGACTAAGTTTTGGTCCAAAATCATACCAGGTGCGTTAAGACAGAGATTCAAGAAGGCTAATGGTAGAGATTTATCTGCAGCTGGTATTGCAGCTAGAAGAAGAATTCTTGAGCGTAGTGCATCAGCAGCCGGTTTGTATTTCAAGAGAAATGCAAATCTTGGTGCCTGTTGCCTGCCATCTGAGGTTTATGATATTGCAAATCCTGCTATTTTTCCGGTCAAAAGCGAGGGCGATCCCTTACCCTCTGTATCTTCACCAGCAATATCTAAAGAAGTTGTAAACTCTGTAAATAATTCTGATGGGAACTTATTTACCAGCAATGCAAAATCTAAGGTGTCTGATAGTGGTTCTTCAAGTGGTTCTTCAAGTGAAGGAATGTCGGACCCAATTGAAAGATGCCAGCTTGATCTTATGAAAATATTGGGAACATATCCTTTGCCTGTAGATAAATGTGATGATGATTGCATTAATACTTTAGCCATTCTACGCGATCCATTTCTTTTTACTTTGGTTAGACTTTGTAAAGCTTTAAGTCTCAGTGAAAAAATATCCCCCACCAATGTCATGGGAGTTAGAACAGCTGATTGGCCTGGAGTAAGTAGTGAAGGAATTGCAGCTGATATCGTGAGTACAGGTGCCAATAGCAGAGATGATTCACATAGATTCGAGCAGCAGGTGCAACAGTCTCGTTGGGGGGTTTCAGCTATTAGACAAGACCAAACCTCTTGTGGTTCTGGATTTACAGTGCTTGAGCCATTACCTCTGCATTATCCATCAAAAAATTTACAGTCCTGGAGCCCGAAGTTAGCTTTGTGTTCTTTTGTGAAGAATCTACGACAGCTCGGGGCTGATTCAATTGCAAAGCCAATGAAAAGGTTGAAGCTTCAGATGAGTCCAACAGTGGAGGATATCGTTGCTGAACTTGTTGATGGTGATGAAGGAAAACACGTCTCCAGTATTGAAAAGATGGTTCCGGTAATTCTGGATTCTGTACATTACAGTGGAGGCTCATTGATGCTGCTTGCATATGGTGATACAGAGCCAAGGTAAACTTTAGACCAGCTAAAAATTTTCGAACCTGTCCAAAAACAATTTTCTTGAAAACTCCTTTTAATTTAAGTATTTGTCCTTTTAATAATTTCCCTCTTATTCTCTCTCTCTCTGTCACACACAGAGAGAGAGAGAGAGAGAGAGAGAGAGGGCACACACGTACACATACTAATAAATCATGCTCCACCAATTATAGTTAGTTGACACAACATTTTATTTTGGTTAATGGGATAAATAGTGTTTTGTTACTTTTTTTTTCCTAGTAGCTAGCTTAACGATAAAAGCCAAATGGCCTTGTTGAAATGCAATGGTGATGGGAGATGCATTTATGATGTGTGCATGCTCTGCTACTAGAGTTATCTTAATACCAGTCTTTTTCCTCGTTCTTAGGTTTATTTCATGCTGATCTATGCATCCAATATTATCTTTGTCTGTCTATACAGAGAGATGGAAAATGTCACTGGGCATGTGAAGTTTCAAAACCACTATGGACGCGTGCATGTACAGCTAGATGGTAATGGTAAGATGTGGCGATCGGACATCAGATCTGACAATGGTGGCTGGTTATCAGCAGATGTTTATGTTGACATAACTGAGCAGAAATGGCATGCGAATCTGAAGATTGTGAACCTCTTTGTTCCGGTAAGGTGCATTGTCATGTTACTTGATTTGTGAAATTTGCCAAAAGAGTTCTATTCCACACCGAGACTGCAAAAAGACTTGCCACTTCTTACTGATTTATGTGTCATGTATTGTTCTATATCTTGGATGCAGCTTTTTGAGAGGATTTTGGAAATTCCAATCATATGGTCCAAAGGAAGAGCTACTGGCGAGGTGCTGCCCTAACTCTGGACGTGTTTATGTAGATTTTTCAGTTCTTTAACACTTCATGTTTTCTCAATTGTTGGATGAGTTGACATGTTAGGCTAGTGGTATGCATCACTCTATCATTGGAAGAATGAATTGTGTTTACTGTTTAAAGTATCTGTAGATTAACATAGATGTAAAACATTTATTTTGATGCTTCTCCCAATCTCTTCTCTCAAGTGTTATAATAAATGTTATAAGAAGGACCCAGTAAAGAATGATCTCAATAGTGCATGCCAGTCATGTGGAGATTAATTAACATTATCGCTAAGCGTTGGACCATTGATTAGGAGTGGTACTTTTCTTTGCTAAACTAAAGCTGGATGCATATTTCATGTATCAAATGAAACTAAAGCTGGCCATATACTTCACATATCCCAAAAAACTAAAGCTGGACGCATACTGTTGTCCTGAAATTCCTCGTGTTGTCATTTATAATGCTAAATTTGACTCTGTATTTTTGGGTTATTCTTGTTGATTTCTTCCACCAGATCCAAATATTTGCTAGTGCACGTATTTGTAATTTCTGTATATTTCCTTTTGCATGTTAACCTTGGATATGGCTGCCATTATCCTCTGCAGAAGATCATATGTTCTTCTAATTTTATGTCTGACAACTACTTAGCATTGACTTTGCCAACATATGTTGAAAGGTGCACATGTGCATGGAAAAGGGGGAAAGTTTTCCAAATCTTCATGGGCAGCTTGATGTAACAGGGTTGGCATTTCAAATATATGATGCTCCTTCTGAATTTTGGGTAAGCTGTCTTTTGGCATTGGAGTCACTGAACCAAACAATTTTTTATGATCTCTCTCACAGTTCATATTCTTATCCGTCTGTTATTTGTGCTGAGTTGTCTGCTATTTCACTTATGAGTACCCTAAGTAATTTTAGGTATTTGCTTCTCTTAACTTTTGGACTGTGTAGATCTTTTTGTTCTTGAGTAGCTTTATAGAAGTATCAATTTTTCATAGCGCTACATGCTCTGATTCAAACACATGTTTGGTGAGGTGTGTTGATGATCCGTTTAAATAACTTTTTTGATTCCCTTGCGCATTTTCATCTATTTCCTTCTCTTGTGTAGGACATGTCTGCCAGTTTATGTTTTCGTGCTCAACGTATATTCTTGCACAATACTAGTGGTTGGTTTGGTGATGTTCCTTTAGAAGCTTCTGGGGATTTTGGCATCAATCCAGAGGAAGGAGAATTCCATCTTATGTGTCAGGTATACTATCTGGGCTTCTTTAGGAAGTAGCTACTACGAACCATGTCTATTTTAGTTTTTAACAGTATTGAGGTTTTTAAGTAGATAAATCCAAGTGGTGTTTGAATTATCTTCTGTCGCAAGTTTAAATGTTAGATTTATTTATATGAGATACTGTGAGAATCTTTGACATCTATCCCTTTAAGCCGGGGAAGAAATGTGGTCTTTTTTTTCTTGCCTCAAATTGAACCGTTTAAAGTCCAGGTGGGCTTAATAATTATGGCTGGACCCATGTTGAGCAAGGGGTTCAGCTGAATCGTTGTTTTAAAAGGAAAAAAAAGAAGAAAATTGTGGGACTGTTCAATTTGATTATTCCTTCTAATTATTCAGGTTTAAATAGTATTAAGACATGTAGGAAAGGATGTATAGTTGCAGGCATGGAATCTCCCTACTTATCCTAATTGACACAAATAATATTCTCCTTAATGATATAGGTACCATGATAGATTTTTTGGGCTCTTTACACTAAGAGCAGTGATGATCTACTCCCTCTGTATGTAAGATATTCTTTTCCAAGCAGTCATGTGATGTTCATAAATGTTGTTCGTCTTAGCTTTAAAAGTTTTACCAATAAGTGTTTGAACAGTTGTGATGGGAATATGAAAGGTGGTAATGGCTTGTTCAATGGTCGTTCTCTTCTCTTCTTCAACTTTCATATAGTTCTGATTTTGTATGGTCATTTTTTTCAGGTTCCATCTGTTGAAGTGAATGCCTTAATGAAAACATTCAAGATGAAGCCCCTATTGTTTCCGGTTTGTTCTTATTCACCTTTCCATGGTTACATATTTGCATCTATCTTGAGCCCTTGAAGCCTAGATTTGTTTTGGCTACAATTCTTCCTGTAAAATTACATTTCTCTGGGCTACACGGCTAGTAACCCTGATATTTTAGGTTGCCCAGGTATTTAATTAATGAGTCACTTCCTGTTCCAAACTTCATTGTTTGAACTAGAGAATACTTTTCTCTACTGTCTTGGATACCACAAAAAGAAAGAAAGGATAGTCTTGACTACTCATTATATCCTTTGCAAAATAAAGAGCAACATGTAGCTCCACATTTATATATATTTTAGTTTACATAAACTGCATTTCCAATGTTCAAATAAGGTAGGGCTTTGGGGTCGTAAAATGTTAAGTGCTTCGACAAAGATGTTCTGTCTTGTAGATTTGGCGCACTTGGGTTGGAACCTATTTTCAGGGATGTGCTTTCAGTGTTGCAGGCTGAGCTAAAAAATGTACCGAGAGAGTGGCTTAATACTTAATGTGCCATGTCAGAATGAAGCTATTAATAGACCATTCTTTATCAGAATGTTTCTCCTAATCCAAGGATTTTTAGCAGGGTATGAAAAATTGTATTGAGAGAAAAATCCTTTATGTTACTGGCGGGTTTTATAGTCTGCACTCTTTTAGACAGGTCCACCACTTCAACATGTTTTATTTAATGAAATGTTACTTGTTTATCAAAAAGCTATTTTGACTGAAGCTCTGCTCTACTGATGAAGAGCAAGAGTAAGAATGCTTCAAGGGATAAAACGGAATTGGTTACCTTTTGGCTTGCCGAAACACACTGTTGTATCCTTGATCAGTAACAACAGAGTTTTAATGGGAAAGTGTTCTTCAGCTTCATTATTTGCCACATCGGTTAGGAGTTTCACCATTAGCATGATAAATATGTGACTTTGTGTCCACATTTCTGTTGCCAAATAATGTGCTTCATTATTCTATTAAGAGGACTATAAACATTCTTTCAGATCTTTTCGTACTTAAACAAAGCGGTCAACCATTTGTGATCAAATTATGAAGTGTGTTATTGTTCTCTACACTGACTGAGGACATGACCCAGGATAGGAGGGTATGGAGGAAAAACATTAGGATAGAGGGCTAAGGTGTGTGGTTGAGTCATAGGCAGTAGGTAGGAGGGCTTTGGTGTCCTTGTTTGGCAGTGTTCAATTTTTTGGTGGATGTCATACCTATGTTATTTTATCATGTTCCATGCATTTTTTTTTCTATATAGACTGTCCTTTGTCTTGAGCCGGGGGTCTATCGGAAACAGCCTCTCTACTTCTTTAGAGGTAGTGGTATGGACTGCGTACACTCTACCCTCCCCAGACCCCACGATGTGGGAATATACTGGGTTTGTTGTTGTTGTTGTTGTTGTTATTGTTCACTACACTTGTTGCTTCATTTGCTCTGTGTATCTTGCCATTGCTGCCGTTATTTGCCTTTCAATCCTGCATTGATTACACTTCTTTTGAGCAAAGGGTCTATTGGAAACGACCTCTCTACCCCACAAAGGTAGTGGTAAAGTCTAGTGCAACCTACCCTCCCTAGACCCGAGTTATGGGATTGCACTGTGTATATGTTGTTTATTATCGTTCTCTGTGATTTGTTGTTTCATTTAAGACGGTACAATGATCAGGCTACTCTTTGGCCTTTCCTCCTTATTGATCTCAAAATCTGCTGATGATTTATTTCAGTTGGCTGGATCTGTAACAGCTGTATTCAACTGTCAAGGCCCCTTGGATATCCCCATATTTGTGGGGAGTGCATTGGTGTCGAGGAAGATAGCCAATTTGGCCAATGAGTTTCCTAAATCTGCTGCATATGAAGCTGTTCTTAATAACAAGGAGGCTGGTGCAGTGGCAGCAATTGATCGTGTTCCATTCTCCTACATCTCAGCCAACTTTACTTTCAACACGGATAACTGTGTAAGCAAAATCAGCTATAAATATTTCCTGTTTTTGAAATGTTTCTGCACTATGGAATTCATCATGTCTGCGGCAGGTGGCTGACTTGTATGGCATTAGAGCTAGCCTTATTGATGGTGGTGAAATTCGTGGTGCAGGAAATGCATGGATATGCCCTGAGGTACATGTATACATCTGAGATTATTTTTTGTCTTGAAGATCAAGTAATATGATTGTGTACTGGACCAAATGTTCCAAGAAGTTTCTCAAGTCGCTAGAAAAGAGATGCACCACAATGAGTGCCTAAAGGAGACCTCCAGAATATTTCAATTTTAAGTCTGCAAATATTATAACCAAAAAACTAGCCTGAACTTGCCCTAGTAACTTTGAACGAGCTTTAATCAAGCAAAATTGAAACTCACCTTTTCTCGACGATTCCACATCGTAAGATTACTTCTGCCCGCGCCCCCACAACACTACAACATGAGGTAAGCTCAATGAACAAAAAAGTAAGAATTAGTACAGCAATCAGACAACCGATGCAGATTTTCGCCATAAATTGTTCTCTGGAGGCTAAAGTAGCTATAAGTCGACAATTGAAGGTTCTTACCTGGCTACACCCCCCCGGAACGCTACCACTAACACACTATGCAGTCAAGACGCCACTGCCACAACACCCCCGAAGCTACACCACGAAATTGACGGGGCAAACTATACTAAAATGATGGGCTCGCGATGTAGAGCAGCTTCCAACCTAAGAACTCTAGCATCCATGGAGTATTTTGGAGCTCAAAGAGTTTTGGATGAAGTAACTGGAATAGAAATGAAGGAGAAGATGCTTTTATAAGATCCACCAACCTAGGGGCCCGGCCCACGTGCCTGCTTGCGCAGTCTTGGGAAAACGCAAATATCTCTCTATTCCGTTCCGAAGCGTATTGGCGAATGGCTTAATGCGTTGGAAACTAGACTCGTAGACCTTATAGATAGTGGACCCTCACTTTTTATAGATTGGGGAAAAGCTCCGAGACATGCGACCCAAATTTGAGAGAAATTATGGAAGTAATTTGCGATAACTTTTGTGACTTTTGCTTCACAACTTACTTGACTTCAAAACTTTAACATACGACCATTGCGTGATTCGAATACCTCATAACACATCCTTCTTAGTATATTAATAACTCTTAGTCTTACCTCAAAAGTATAGGTCAATTTAGATGTTGAGTTTTTTGGTTGGATATGAAATGCTACAAGTTACCTTTTACTAAACAAAAGGACTACTCTTCAAGGATCAAGGTCATAGGATATACAAATGTTGATTGGGCAGGATCACCTCTGCTAGACATTTTACATGTGGATATTGTGTTTTAGTAATAGCTAATTTGGTGTCTGAAAACAATAAGAAACCGAATGTGGTAGCTCGATCTAATGCAGAAGCAGAATATCAGACAATATTTGTAGCTACATGTGAAGTAGTTTGTATCAAAGAGTTGTTCAGAGAAATAAAATTTGGAAAAGTAAGAAGGAACTTGTGTGATAATCCAATGGTCCTTCATATTGCATCAAATTCGGTGTTTCATCAGATGACTAAACACATTGAGATTGATTGTCACTTTATTAGAGAAAAGATACTCTAAGGAGAAACTGTTACAAATTTGTGAAGTGAAGTGGTCAACTAGCAAATATTTTCACCAAGTCCCTCACAAGTCCTCTTATTAGTTGCATCTGTAACAAGCTTGATATTAATGAATTATATGCATCAGTTTTAGGGGACATTAGAATAGGGATAGGAGCTAGAACACGAACAGGATTGTACATAGTATTCCTACCTACCTGGATAAGGATTGTAATATAGTGTCTATAAAAAAGTCAATGTAATAATTTATCCTTGTAATATTTGTTGTGCTTTCTCACATTTCATGATAAAGAAATGTATCTTGCGCCTAACTCAACTCCAAAAACTAACTTACGATGGAAACTAAGCTCCCATTATGCCACCAATGTAGGACTCCAATGCCCCTAGCACGCCCAAGATTGGACATCTTGAGCATAGACAATATAAATAGGGGGCTCAACATCGGGAACAATGAATTGGGATTGGTGTGGCTCTGATACCATGATAAAGAACTGAACCTTCGGCCTAACTCATCCCCAAAAGCTAGCCATGACGGGAGGATAGCCAAAGAGCATAAGAAGACCAAGTTGCCATTATCCCACCGATGTGGAACTCCAACAAGTTAGGTAAAGTAAAAATGAGAATTGGTATATCAATATATCCTCTTAATAAGTGGATTATCCAGGAAAGACAAGAATCAATCTTCGTTTATCTATGTGCTGAGAGTATGTGAATATATGCATGTATGAATCTGTCTTTCTTGGATGATGATTAAGTAGCCTAGATACGTTGATAAATAATAATTAGTTAAGTTGAGGGAATGCTATTGAAAAAATTGTAGTATATTGTCAACTCTTTCGGAGTCTATATTTATTGAACAAATCTCTTCAATATTCTCAATTGAATTGAACTAGTTACATATTGTGTTATTTATCATCAAGTTGTATTTGAGAAGTATCTGTTTATTGCTTTCTTACCAGCTTGCCCAAAAAAAAGGATCTCTTATCTGTTCACCGCATTCTCTTTTGTGTTTACTCAGACCAAAGCTTTAGCTTCTTGGGATTATTTTTTGAAAAATATAAGATCAACTAATTTAACATCTGAATTTGTAGTTTCTTGACAAATGCACAGAAGAAAGGTATAAAGAAGGACCCCTTTTTATTGTTCAAATTACACAACACAAAAACATGCTTTGGGCTGCTTTTGTGACACCATATTAAATCTCAGAGAGTAGTAAATTGCCTATAATGTCCAACTTGTCAAATTCTATCATGTCCATAGCCTTGGTGTTGACATTTTGAATTTTGCAGGGAGAGGTTGATGACACCGCAATGGATGTGAACTTCTCTGGTAATTTAAGCTTTGATAAAATCATGGATCGCTATCTACCTGGCTTCCTTCAGCTGATGCCTCTTAAATTGGGTCATTTAAATGGAGATATGAAGATTTTTGGGTCATTGTTGAGACCGTAAGATTTTTAGACACATCTTTTCATGTGAAGATAGAAATAGCTCAATGCAGAGGATTAAGAGTTGTGTTTTGTCTTTGCATTTTTGGTGTAAAGGAAAATTATGTAGATGAAGCGAAACTTCATTTAGAGTTCTCAAAATCCTTGTATGTTTTTTGATCACTTCTTTAATTGTAAATATGGCTGCCAGCATAGCCTTTGTGCAGAAGAATATACTGTTATCTTTCTGAAAAGAAAGGGATTTCTAGACACGTCTTTCTTAATGGTGTTCTGTATATACTTTCTGAATGGTAATAGTTTGTATTCCTAGTACATCCAATTTCTAGATTCAACCGAGACCTTCAGATAAGAATCTGTCTGTCCTTTCGTGCACCCACAACCCTCAAGTAGTCCTCCCCTGGCTTATTTTATTTCCCTGTCAGTGAACCAAGGCTTTTGCTTAGTCTTTACTCCATAAAAAATTGATCAGCACCAATGGCATTTTACAGTAGCGAATTCTCTCGACAACCACTAGTCAAGCATGGTGCATTATGCGCAAGAGCAATTATATCTTTTATCCATTGCTCGTTTGCACAAGGATTGTGATGAAGATGATTTGGGCTGTTTGGTGTATCTTTTGTGATTTCACATTCAGTCAGTGAATTTTTAAATTTTAATATTGGGTTTATTGGTTGTGCAGAGGGGAAAGTTTGTCTAGAAAGGTGGCTCACTGCCTATTATGTTGTTGGATGTTATGTAGCATTTTTGATTGGTTTCTCAGTCATGATTACCGAAGATTGGTTTCTCACGATAAATCTAGTTTTAGATAAAGTAATCTTCCCGCTTCTTCGTCGTGGGGTTTTAGTGTCCCAAAAAAGGCAATAGGCTCTTTTCATGTTTTATCCCCTGCAATCGTCACACGCTAGCTGAGGGCTCCCGGCCATGTTTATCCGTTAACATTTTTCAGAGATGAGGATATCTTGTTTTCTGTACAAGTTCTCTAATAATGAACTTTCTTTTCTTGGGGGAAGAGTAGGTAATTTTCCCCTATCTGATACTTTTGTGTATTTTAAGGAGGTTGTATTTCCAGTAGTTCGATAAAGTTTTATCATGATATTGGCTGATGGACCAATTTTCTGGTTGCAGACGGTTTGATATCAAATGGACTGCGCCTAAAGCTGAAGGATCACTCACAGATGCTCGTGGAGATATCATAATTTCGCATGATCAAATAACTGTTAATTCTTCATCAGTTGCTGTTGATTTGTATTCAAAAGTTCTGACCTCCTATCATGATGATTACTTGTTAAACCTGAGAGATTATCACATGAATGCTCCCCTACCCTTTACTGTGGAAGGAGTTGAACTGGATTTGAGAATGCGCAGTTTCGAGTTTTTCAGTTCAGTCTCTTCATATGCTTTGGATTCTCCAAGACCCGTGCACCTGAAAGCTACTGGAAGGATAAAGTTTCAAGGAAAGGTTGTTAAAGCTTCCAGTATCACTGGCCAGCATTTTGTGGATTCTGAAAAGAGATCAGAAGATGTTCCAGTTGAATGTAATGAACCTACAGATACTCTTTCTGGTGACGTTTCAATCTCAGGCCTCAAACTCAACCAACTGATGCTGGCACCTCAGCTGGCTGGAGCATTGAGCATCACGCCGCAGGGTCTTAAGGTTTTCCCCACAATTTTCTCCTTATCATTGTATACCCTAAGTTTATATTTTTTTAAACAACATTCAAATATTCCTTGTTAACTTAGGGCTTTGTTGTTGTTTAAATTTCTACCTACCTATAGTATTGTCAGACAAGGTTCTTCATCTAAAGAATCCATGAAATCTTCTGTATTATTTTTTGAATACCTGGGGTCATGGTTAAAAAGAAAATGCATCCACCCAAAGAGGATGCAACCAAATGAGAAATTGTTATAGAAAAGTGTATATCTTTTTATATGCCTGTCCCCATTTTCTTTTGGTTCTAAGTTTTTTTTTTTGATAACCGTGGTGTCCAGACCAGTCTACACGCACCTCAACGAATTCCACCGGATACCTGTCACCTCTGACCGCCAGTAACTCTATCCACCAAGGCTAGAACAGATGGGAAGAAATCACGTAGTGTTTGTGGTTTAGTGGTCAATGAAGTGGGTTGAGAATCATGAGGTTTCAGGTTCAATCCTCAATCCTTAGTTGAAGCAAACTAGGTGATTTTTTTTACTATTGTCCAAGCCTTCGTGGAAAGAGTTATCTTGTACTGTGTTGGTGGGAGGTAAAAGGAATTCCATGGAATTAGCGAGCTGTACACAAGCTAGGCCAGGCACTACGGTTATAAAATGATTTCTAGGATGTAGTAGGTTGGTATCAATGACCCATTTTGTAAGTTCTTTGTCTAGTCTTCTGATTTGATCATTAAGTCGCGAGATCAACAGATGGGCTCTTATCTTTTGATTAGAAATGACCACTTGATAAGTGTAAAGATATGACACATGTCATTCAACCCTAAAAGCTAGATCATGTGAGAAGGATTGCCTAATTCAATATAAACAAACCACCGATACATATCCCAACCAATGTGGGATTCTAACCCACTCTAACACCCCCTTCACGCCTAAGCCAAGTGAAGTGTGCACTGGGGCCCAAATGGAGATGGACCTAGCTCTGATAGCATGTAATTAATATGGCACCAGGGCCTAACTCAACCCTAAAGCTAGGGCCTAACCCAACCCTAAAATTAGCTCGTGAGGAGAGGATTGCCCAAATTCATCTAATCAAACCACCATTTCATACCCTAACCAATGTGAGACTTTAACGATAAGCTTATCTGTGTATGTTTTATTGGCATTATTATTCCTCTTGTTTGATCAGGTGGGGTTGTCAAGTTCCAAAGCATGTGATATTACTAGTTCATAAAATCTTTTACAAAATGTAAGTTACTCCACGATAATGCTCTAGGAACTTTGACAAATGCTAGTCAATTATGATATTATCTAAATATATAGACTCTGCTTAGATAGGATGGTGTGGAGGATGCGTATTAGAGTAGAAGGCTAGTCGGATAGCAGTGTTGTCTTGCTTTTCGATGGTGTAGGCTGTGGTGTTTGTCGTTGTAATAGCTGTAGTATTGTAGTCCCTGCTTGTGATGTCTATCATAGTCTGTGATTTATTCTGTTTCGATTATCGCACTATTTTGTAAAGTTGCTGTCATGTGACCAGGAGGTCATGGGTTCAAGCCTTGGAAGCAACTTCTTGCAAAAATGCAAGGTAGCTGCATACAATACTTCCCCCGACCCCGCACATAGTGGGAGCTTTAGACTTTGCACTATTCCTTTGTTAGTTGGTATATTTTCTTCACTGTTTCCTTCTTTGTACTTGAATTTGCTGCACTTGAGCCGAGGGTCTTTCGTGAATTCCCTAAGGTAGTGGTAAGGTCTGCGTACACTCTATCCTCCCTAGACCTCACTTGTGGAATTTCAGTGGGTATGTTGTTGTCGTATTGTTACTATGGTCATAACCGCTAGATATTGGTGGCTAATCATGAGTGATTGCCTGAACAAAGTGAGTTATTTGTAAGTTTAAAATACATGACATAGTTAGAATGGCTATGCTTTGGTCAGACTTTTTGTTGTGGGTTGGGGTTTTGGGGTGGGGTGGGGGTGGGGGTGGTGTTATTTGATGCCTCATAGGTTGCGTTAGTTCTGCTAGGGTATCCCACGACCCACATTGGTTGCTTTAGTTCTGCTAGGGTATCCCACGACCCACATTGGTTGAGGGAATGAACCATTGTCTCCCTTACAGAAGTAATCTCTCTGACACTGGCTGTTCTTTCTACCTAAACTTGCGGCTTCTTTTTTCTATATCAGGAATATAGGTCAAGAGCGATCTTTAACTTGACTTTATCTTCAACAATAAGTTCTAATTATTTAGATAAATAAAAGTCTTGGTCAATCCTCACTGAGGAGTTACCTTATGAGGTTGAGTTAATCTATGGTCTGTTTTCTTACTCTTAATTATTTGGAGTTAATCTATGGTCTGTTTTCTTACTCTAATTATTTGTACTCATGAGCTGATTTTGTTGTGTATTACTTTGATTCTATTTTTCTATTCAGTTGGATGCCACGGGTAGACCAGATGAAAGTCTTAATCTGGAGGTCAGAGGGCCATTTCATCCTCTTTCTGAAGAGAATATGATCGGCAAAATGTTCTCGTTCTCCTTCCAGAAGGGACACTTAAAAGCTAATGTGTGCTATCAGCCGCTGCACTCAGCTAATTTAGAGGTACTTCCACTTATTCCATATCTTGCATGATTATATAGATGCTTGATTAAATGACTTATACTTCATTTACTTGCTTACCAGGTGCGACATTTGCCTTTGGATGAATTGGAGCTGGCTTCACTTCGTGGAATGATTCAAAGGGTAATCTGATTCAGAGGAAATAATATGTTCTTTGATTGACTCCCTGACCAAGAATTTTCGTTTTCATACATGCATATTGAGGAGGCTTTGAGTTATGCTTTTACAGGTCTGGAAAAGAAAAAGGACCATAGAACTTTTTTTTTCCTTTTTGATAAAAGGTAAAAAAGAACTATAGAAACTAAACTGCTGAACTTTTGATGAAAATAATTTAGGTTATGCTGTAGGTGTTGAAGGAACTTATAGTGTTTATCTGACTTTTCTTCTCACTGTTCCTCATATCCTGCATCAGGTATTCTTACAGATAATACTTGGAAGTGATTTAGAGAGTCCGGAGTCTCTCTATTAAAATTGATAAGATTCTTTATCCGAAACCATTCATTCAAATATTTTTTCCATCCAATGTTTTCTATAATTATTCTATAGGATATTATATATCTATTTATAGAACATTTGCTTACCTTATTGGGCATAGAGAATGATTATCTATCATATCTTTTATATCCAACAATTTATATATATGGAGCTCATCTCGTATATCGTTTCAACACTAAGTTTGCTCTTCTATTTTCACCTTGTATTTGGACCTTTAATGATCTTGGTATAGTCTCAAGTAGCTTTGGCTTACTAGTAGTCGGCCTTACGCCGCTTGACAAAACCATTTTTTTCCTTCCTCTCTCTTTCTTTTATGGTACCGACACAACTCCTTGCTAGGCAACCCAAGCCTACACCATATCCGTCCTCTTTATGGTGGCCATTGGGTCCTCTAGACCTTGAAATTTTTGTCATTATCTTGCCAATTGAAGTTGTGGTGACAATGCCCCGGCGATTTACAGTGTCATACTTATTTTGTGGCCGAGAATAGGAGCTTCTCCTTGTGAGTAACTACATTGTAAAGTCTTACTTTTACTCTCAGGCAGAAATTCAACTCAACTTTCAGAAGAGAAGAGGTCATGGGGTGTTGTCAGTACTCCGGCCAAAATTCAGCGGCTTGTTGGGTGAAGCTCTAGATGTTGCTGCCAGATGGAGTGGAGATGTTGTGAGTATCTCCTCTCTCTCTCTCTCTCTCTCTTTTGTGGAATAGTGGGGATGTTGAAAGTGCATATGCTTTCACCTGTACCTTTATTTGTGTTAATTGGTCTTTTCTAGAGATAATGTTTTGCAGCGTTAACACTACAATCAACTTTGAACTACTTTGAATTTTACAAACGGTTGGTCTTATAACCGAGAAAAGAAAAGGTATCACAAGAACTGAAAAGTTGTATTTGTTTATCGTCTATTAAGCTTAATATGTCAGTTTGCGAAGCTCCGGGCTCTGTGATCCATATCATCCATCACAACGGAAAACTTCCCGTCAGAAAGTCCTTGGGTCTTTGATCTAGTGGTAAGAGCGCAATACATGATGAGTTGGTTAGATGCACGTCACACCCTGGAACATACAACAACAACAACAAACCCAGTGTATTCCCACATAGTGGGGTCTGGCGGGTAAGATGTACGCAGTTCATACCACTACTTCAGGAGAAGTAGAAAGGCTGTTTCCGATAGACCCCCGGCTCAAGACAAGGAATAATAAACAGATACTTAATAGAGCATGGAACAAGATGTCAAGACAAAAATATGCCACCCACAAGGAATCATAAACAAAGAATAGTAAACAAATTCGTAATAAAGCATACAACAAAGTGTCCTAGCAAGAATAATACATCTACCAAGTAATGTCCTACCCCAACGACTCAAATTGGCACTAGCCTTCTATCCTAATCCGCACCCTCCAGATCTTTCTATCTAGGGTCATGTCCTCAATGAGCTGTAACTGCTCCATGTCCCGCCTGATCACCTCTCTCCAGTATTTCTTCGGCCTACCCCTACCCCGCCTGAAACCATTCAAAGCAAGCTTCTCACACTTACGAACCGGGGCATCCGTGCCCCTCCTCATCACATGCCCGAACCATCTCAATCGGACTTCCCGCATCTTGTCCTCCACCGAAGCCGCTCCCACCTTTTCCCGAATAGCCTCATTTCGAACTCTATCACCCCTATTAAGCCCACACATCCAATGCAACATCCACATTTCCGCCACCTTCAATTTTTGAATGTGAGAGTTCTCGACTGGCTAACATTCCGCTCTATACAACATGGCCGGCCGGACTGCCACCCTGTAGAATTTGTCTTTAAGCTTGGGCAGCACCTTCCTATCACACAACACCCCCGAGGTGAGTTTCCACTTCATCCATCCCGCTCTAATACGATGGGAGACATCCTCGTCAATCTCACCATTCCCCTGAATCATGGACCCCAGATACTTGAAACTATCCCTCTTACACACCGTCTGGGAATCCTACCTTACTACCACCTCGTCTTCCTGCCTCACGTCATTAAACTTGCATTTAAAATATTCTGTCTTGCTCCTGCTCAACCTGAACCCTTTAGACTCAAGGGTCCGTCTCCACACCTCTAATTTATCATCCCCGCGTCTCATCAATCAAAACTACATCATCTGCAAAAAGCATACACCAAGGTACCTCTCCTTAAATATGCCGCGTCAACACATCCATCACCAAAGCAAACAAAAACGGGCTAAGAGTGGAACCCTGATGCAACCCCGTCAAGACAGGGAAATGCTCTGAGTCTCCTCCCGCCGTCCTCATCTGAGTCTTAGCTCCATTATACATGTCCTTGATTGCTCTAATATATGCCACCGATACCCCACTCACCTCCAAGCATCTCCAAAGTACCTCCCTAGGAACTTTGTCGTACGCCTTCTCCAAGTCGATAAACACCATGTGCAGATCTCTTTTCCTTTCCCTATGCTGTTCCACCAGTCTCCGCACTAGGTGAATTGCCTCCGTCGTCGAGCGCCCGGTCATAAATCCAAACTGATTTTCCGAGATAGACACTATCCTCCTTAACCTCAACTCGACCACTCTCTCCCAAATTTTCATAATGTGGCTCAATAACTTAATACCTCTATAATTATTGCAACTCTGATTGTCACCCTCATTCTTATAAAGAGGGATCATAGTACTCCATCTCCAAGCCTCGGGCATTTTCGTCGACTTGAAAATGCCAGAACATACAAAAGCCTAGTATTTAAGTGGAGAAGGGTAGACGGCAGGCCATTATCCATTGAGTTCCAACACGTTCACCACTAGCATTTCAAGGGTTCGTCAGTTAAAAAAATCCTTCAGGAAGTGTGGGATGTTAGTGTTAAAATGCATTAAGTGTGTATTTGACATTAATTTTAAAATGCTAAAAGTGTGTATTTGACATTACTGTTAAAATGCTAAAAGTGTGTATTTGATAATGTCCCAGTATTCATCAAATTACCAAGTGTTGATGCATATTTGGGAACATCTTACATGCACTATTCTTTTCTTGGGTCTGATTGATCGCGATTTCCTAGGCCAAGACACGCTTCTTTAGTTTGTAGGGGTAAGAGAGACGTTATAATCTCTTATTAAGCAAGAAAAAAAAGGATCTTGTGATGTTTGCCCATTCTTTATTTCAAGAAAGATTCCAATGCTTTATCTTGTTGTGTCGTTTCTTCTCAATTTTAAAACCACCTGACGCAATACTATCCTTTAAAATTAGTATTTTCTATTTGCAAAAAAGAAAGAAGTTGGGATTTGGACATCTTCAGCTATACTTTCTCGTATTAAGTCTTGGCTTGTCAAATGAGGCTTTTGTTCTTTACAAGTAAATTGGCAAGTTGTATTTTCTTTTAGGATGTAAAAACAAAAAATCTATGGAACTTTAAATGGTGGAAATGAGTTTCCAGTTTAAAAGAGCTCCAGAACTTCTTCGAGCATTTCCAAAGCTTTGCTCAAAAATCCAAGGAATGGATATGAGTATGTGACAAACCTTGTTCCTGCTTATTGATTCGTCATAGAACTAATTGGTTGTCTCAAATTTGGCCTTTGCACTTACCTCTCTTTCTCTTCTTCCTATCTTTTTATCAAGTAATAAAATTTTATTAATAATGGGAAAAAGTATCCGCATAAACCAGGAGTATACCAAAAGGGGAAATCTTACAAAAGTGTATGGGTTTCTATGAAGACACTCGATTTTCTATCCCTATAAGAGCCTCGTCGGTGCACCAAAAAGAAACAAGGGATAAGATGCTATTCCTCAAGTATGCAAGGTTCTTTTCTATTCTGTAAAAAGCTCTTTTAGTTCTCTCTCCGTACAGTCTATATAAGTGCTAATGAAGCAGCATCCCAGCCCTTTGTCTTCTCTTCCATTTTCTAAAAGTCCAGCTAAACAATATTTCTTTGATTGTGCCTGACATCACTAATTGAAGACCAAACCAACACGGTTCTCCCACCATAAGTGAAACACTATTCGACAATGTAATAGAAGATGATTCCCATTGTCACCCGAACTTTTGCACATGAAGCACCAGCAGACGTATGTAATCCTTCTCTTCCTCAAATCATCAGCCGTCAAGATTACCCTTGTAGTAACCAAATGAAAAAGCACACCTTTCTCAATACCTTAGGGATTCATACCAACATATATGGAAAAATGAACTCCTCCCTTACTAAAAAGTTTCTTATAATAGGAGTCAACAGAAAAAATTCATGTTCCCCCCGCTCCCATCTGCATACGTATGAACTAGCATGTGGCGTCCTTTGCTTGTGAAGTAGCTTAATCAATCTTTAAAATTCTGTAACCTTTCAATCTTGTAAGTTCCCCCTAAATCTCAACTACCAATGAACTTCTTCACCTTGTAGCCTTTGTATATGTTGGTGTGACATCTCATTTTGGCATGAAATATGTACATATTTGGAAATGTGATATTCAAAGCGTCAAACCATCGTTCGTGCACTACGTGTATCTCCAAAAATTTACCCTACTCCTATCACCCTTCCTGAAAGATACTTTCCTGAAAATCTCGTCTCACCCTTTCAGATATTCTTCCAAAGCCCACGCTCATAAGGAAGTGTGGCACCTCTGTCCTCCATCCCTATTCAAATTCAATATTTTTCCGCTCTTACCCCCTCCAAAGAACATTCTCCTCTACCACAAATCTATACAACCACTTCCATATTATTGGTTTGTTAAAAGACTTCTAAATTTCTAAAAAAAAATAATTTCTGATTAGGAGACTTCTAAATCTCTAATCCCGAGTCCATCCCTACACTTTGGTACTGTGACAGTCTCCCAATCTAGCAAGTGAAATTTCCTCTCCCTACTTGAAAAGCATCCCATAGAAGATCCTTTTGAAACTTGAGAAGATAAGACATTTGGCGTAACTCAACCCAAAAACTAGCTCACAAAATGGAGGGTTGGCCAAGATCTTATAAGGAAACCACACCCTATTCACTCAATCAATGAACAACTTAACACTCTTCCACACTCTCAACCGAAGCATGGGGGTCCAACATTGAGAAACATAACAAGTGCCAATAGGTCTGGCTCTGGTACCATATGAAGAGATGACCCTTAGGCCTAAATCTACCCCAAAAGCGAGCTCATGAGAGGTGGATTACCCAAGACCATAAGGAGACCGCAACTCATTCCCTCAACCAATATGGGACTTCACAAAACTTTTCCAGCTTCTTTTTAACACTGATTGGAGCATGCAGCAGACATGAAGTACGTAGGAACACTCAAAAGAGTACTCTTTCTTAACACATGCTTTCTCACTTTGAATAAGTATTTCTTTTGTCAACCTGCAAGTTTCTTTTCTACCCTCCCAATCACTGGGTTCCATTTTGTTTGGTCCTTATTAGAAGCTCCTAGTTGCAGGCCAAGATAAGTAATAGGAGCACCCCCACTTTTGTTTTTGATAAAGTGAATAAACTAAGTGAATAAACTTTATTAATGTTGGGGACAAAATGAACCCTTATACTAGAAGTATACCAAAAAGTATGAAATCTACAAAAAGACATGGGTTATTTTGAATCCAATCTTTTATATAACAAGGAACTTCATGGGTGCACCAAAAGAAAATAAGAGGTAGAGGACCACGCTCAACTTAACACAATTCATCTTTGTACATTGATCTTATGCAAGGGAGAGGAAGCGCACCATCTTGCAATGGATAGATAGAAAGAGATATATTGAGAGAGAGAATAAACGTATGATCCTATTTTAGCCTAAGAGGGAGTGATGTGAATCTTGATAATCAATAGAAAGTTTGGCTATGGATGCCTGAGTTTTGATAGTAGTTTGCCAAGTACTATGGGAGAAGTTTCATGATTAATAGAATTTGCTGATTTTGTTTAAGGAAAAAGAAGTCATCCAACTCCATCAAGTTATTTTCGACATTATGAGGAGAAAATCAACTTTATTGTTACGGAGCCCCTAAGAAGGAAGACCTACAATAGAGTTTTTTCAAAGCCATTTAAGATAAACCCACAGTAGCACTTTCTAAGATTCTCTAAATGTGGGTATTTGTAACTGGTTTAGAGGGTTTGTAGGTAACCTTAAATTCTGGTCAAACTGTTTTATAAGCACTTTTTAACTTATCTACGCATTTGTTCGTACCAAAATTACTTATACGCTCCCATGGAATTCATCGAGGTGCGCGAATGCGCGAATGCTGGCCAGACACCAAGGCTATATTACAAAAAATTACTTATAAGCTAAGATCAAACAACAGTAATAAGTAAACCCCTAACTTATGGCTTTTCAGAGTCTAAACACTTTTGATTTGACCAAGATTTTTATTGCTTTATCCCTAATATCTTTTTTAAACTCTCAAAATACTCTTCCTAAAAAACTGCTATCACCCTTCCCCATTCCATTTTTATCACTTATGTTTCTCCTTGTGAAGATACTAGTAACTTATAACTTTTATATATAACTTTAATGGCATTTTTCGACAGAAAAATTGTTTATCGACATTTTATAACAACACACAGTAATTGCTTATTATCAATTTTTACACTTACATCCAAAGATGTAACTGCTTAGTTATAAATCTGTTTCAACACTTAAATGTTTATCAACTGCTTTTAGTCAGCTAATCCAGACGGGCTCTTACTATTGTTCGTCCTCTTAATTGTAGGTATACACCTGATTCTTCTAGTATCAATATTCAGTCCTGCATATATGCTGCTTCAAATTTGTCTAACTAGTCTTTTCGACTATTGGTAGTATGCATATTCATATGTATCTTTCATTTGCCTGGTAAATAGAACTAAATGTCAACTCATTGTCACTGCAGTTTCTTTTTGATAAATGTATCCTCTGTACCAATTAGAATTTAGAGCTCATATAATATGAAACACCTTTGTTGAAATGAAGTTGTAAAGCTAGTGGATTTCTTGCTTCTACTCCACCTTCCATCCACACCTCAAAACAGTTTGAATTGTTTCAACTCATAAAAATTACTTCTCATATGTGTGGACGTGTTTTGATAACATTCAATAAATCTTGACAAGCTTAGCTTTAGACAAGCTGAAACCACTCAATTGATAGGTCCTAGGTGCTAAAAACTTTAAGGTAATTGTTTCATGTGATGTATAAAGGTTGAAGCATAGGAAATGTGTTAAATCATGGGAGGCATATATTCAAGAGTTAGTTCATTGATGCATAATATGTTACTTCATTTGTCTCATTTTCCTCTTTAGTCTGTCGCAAAAGAAACTGATCTTTTATTTTTAGAAACAATTCTACTTTAAAACCTTTAGTGATAGGATTTATGGCACACAAAATATCTAAGGCTTGTTTTACACCACAAATTACAAATTTTTTTCTTAAGCTTCGTGCCTGGGCAAACAATCACGTAAATTGGGGTGGAGGGAGTACATCTTTTTGTTTAAGACTTCCAGTGACAACAGAAACTGTCTGCTTTCTTCTGCTTAATAAGCGGATAAATCTACTCAGGTTTGTAATGCTGTGCTTTATGGAATGCATGTTTCTATCTGCATTTTTATACGGCAGAAAATGATGATTCCACTATATATTTCAGTACCATGATTTAGGTTTTCCCCCTGAATTTTAGTAATGTGACTTAACATCCTAGACTATTTTCTGGTTTTTACCTTTTTTTTCTTAGATCACCATTGAGAAGTCCATTTTGGAGCAAAGCAATAGTAAGTATGAGCTTCAAGGTGAATATGTACTGCCAGGCACACGAGATCGGATGCCATCTGGCCAGGAAAGAGGTAGTTTGTTTCACCGAGCAATGACTGGGCATCTGGGCAGTGTTATATCCTCCATGGGTAGATGGAGAATGAGGCTTGAGGTTCCAAAAGCTGAGATTGCTGAGATGCTTCCACTTGCAAGGCTTCTGTCTCGAAGTTCAGACCCTGCTGTTCAATCAAGGTCAAAGGTAGAATAAATAATGAAATAGTAGAAGTATCTGTTTCTCATAAAAATATAATGAAAAAAGACAGGGTTGGAGGGCGTGGGAATTTGTTGCAGAATGATTTCCACTAAATACTAATTTTAGCGCTCTTTTACTTGCTTGCAGGACCTTTTCATGCAAAGTTTGCAGTTAATCGGATTGTATGCTGAAAGTCTCCAGAAGCTGCTTGAGGTACTTCTTGGATTTAATACCATGATAAATTCTGGAAACTTCTGTTGGTTCTGCTACTCTTGGATTTCCAGTTAACGGAGATTAAACTAAGACCAGCTCTACCATTTCTTGATGGCAACATAGGAAATTCGGGGTCATTCTACTCTATCAGATGAAGTGATCCTTGAAGAGTTCAATCTTCCTGGTTTAGCTGAACTTAAGGGTCGCTGGAGTGGCTCTTTAGACGCAAGTGGTGGAGGAAATGGAGACACAATGGTAAAATAAGTCTACATTTCGATCATGTTACTCCGATATGGAATGCTCCTGCTTGTCTTTGCATTGCAATATATTCTTACCCACCTTAATTAACGCCACAAATCTCGTGAGAATAGGTACAAATCAAGTCTCTTTCCTGAGTAATGTCTGCTAAAAGTTATTACGCTCTAGCATTTTGATTTTGTGTTAAATTATAAGTTTGAGCTGGTTGTCCTGGTTATTTTTCCTGTTTCCATCCCTAATTTGCATGCAAACCTTTGCTTCTTAATTTTGATTCTGTACTTGTGACCGCGCCTTCCTATTTTCTATTGTATTACATGAAAATATTCCAACCTAATTGCTTTCCACTTGATCTATTAGTTACCAGGGTGGCTATGAATTTTATCCTTTCACGTGTCAATTTTTGAACTCATTGGTCTATAAACAATGCCAGACTTCAGAGATATTTTCTTTTAAGTAGGATTGCAAAATGCGGGAAGCATATATGTAGTTGGTATGTAGCTATAGATTTTCAAATGATTTTGATGCCCTCAGATGTTTGAATAAATAATCTTCCAGGTTGCTTCTTATTGCCAACTTTTGTCCTGGTTTCTGTAATTTCTAGGCTGAGTTCGACTTTCATGGGGAGGAATGGGAATGGGGTACTTATAATACTCAGCGTGTTCTGGCAGCTGGTGCATACAGCAATGATGATGGTTTGCGTCTTGAGAGAATCTTTATTCAAAAGGATAATGCCACAATACATGCAGATGGGACTCTTGTTGGGGCAAAGCCTAATCTACATTTTGCTGTTCTAAACTTTCCCGTTAGTTTAGTTCCTACATTGGTTCAGGTTATTGAATCAACTGCCACTGAAGCAGTTCATTCTTTGCGGCAGCTTCTGTCTCCAATTAGAGGCATATTGCATATGGAAGGGGATCTTAGAGGAAATCTTGCTAAACCAGAATGTGACGTACAAGTAAGGCTCCTAGATGGTGCCATTGGGGGTATTGACCTTGGTCGAGCTGAAATTGTTGCTTCTCTAACCCCAACCAGCCGTTTCCTGTTCAACGCAAAATTTGAACCTATTATCCAAAATGGCCATGTGCACATTCAAGGAAGTGTCCCTGTGACCTTTGTCCAAAATAATGGTTTGGAGGAAGATAATTCAGAAAGGGACAAAAGTGAAGCTTCCTGGATTCGTAGTTGGGGCGCAGAGAAGAGCAAGGCACCTATAGATGAAGCTAGTGATAAAAGAAGCCCCAGAGAGAGAAATGAGGAGGGTTGGAACACTCAGTTGGCTGAAAACCTTAAAGGGTTGAACTGGAACCTACTTGATGCCGGTGAAGTCAGAATTGATGCTGATATTAAAGACGCTGGCATGATGTTGTTGACGGCTTTGTCTCCACATGCAAACTGGCTCCAGGGAAATGCTGAAGTTGTGCTTCAGGTAAGTTCAATTAATTGTAAGATATACATGCAGAAATGTCAAAGTGGAAGTGTGATGCCTCAACATACTATTTCAAGTTGGGTAAAATTGTTTTTCGAAAAACTGGGGGAAAGAAAGAGCGAGAAAATAGTTTCAATTGTTTTTTGTTTATGTATCTATTCCCGTTCTCTTAGTGCTGATATACACCACTTCTTCAAACATGCAGGTTAGAGGTACTGTTGAACAACCGGTACTCGATGGGTCTGCATCGTTCCACAGGGCGACTGTATCTTCACCTGTATTTCGTAAACCTTTAACCAACTTTGGTGGCTCAGTTTTAGTGAACTCAAACAGACTAAGCATTAGTTCATTGGAAGGTAGAGTAAGCAGAAAAGGGAAACTTTCCATGAAGGGAAATTTGCCACTCAGAACAGTTGAGGCATCTGATGGTGATAAAATTGATTTGAAATGTGAAGTACTGGAAGTACGAGCAAAGAATATCTTCAGGTATATTTTATATGCATTTATCTGTAGAAAGTATCTAAATGTGCAACAGAACATAAATCTTTCTTGGTGAAATAACAAAGTTAAAGTTGGTTGAGGTACTTGCTGCATCTCTAATTTCTAAGACGTGGAGTTCTTCTCCTGTTTCACCTTGTTAAAGAATACATTTGTCTTGTCATGCGGCAAGCCTTGGGTGGGGTTGGGGGTTGGGGGGGTGTTCCTGGAGCTATTTTCTGGTGCATTCGTTAAGAGAGATACAGAAAATGTTTTGATAGAATCTCAATTTCATGTCTCGCCCTAAAATTTGAGTGGGTGATACAAGTTTTTTTCTGGCTCAAGATGACCCCTGTGTCTAACTTTGAGCTCTTTATGGATTTTGTCAGTTTTTTAGTTTTTGTCTCCAGTCTCTATTTTTGCTTCTAAATCCTTGTTCTCAGCATTGTAAATTTCTGCATCTTCTTGATGCCATTAATTATGTCTTCACTTCATCCAAGAAAAAAGTCGGGAAAAAGCACCTTCAAGCATCCGCTGCCCAGCCAGTGATCCTCCCAGAACATGATTTTCCAGCAATCCTTCACATTAAATCTCAATCCTGCTTTGAGACTCAACGATAGTTTCTGATAATTTTCCAGAGACTGATTCCATAAGTGTTGGAAACCTTTTCAATCACCAAAATCCTTATTTCCATAATTTGCTTTTATTGTTGTGCCCCATAACACATGCTCTTCGTTGGTGGCAATTTCATTTAAAGACCCTTATTTTGTTTATTCAGGTTTCTAATTCCCAAGCTGTCACGACCCAAAACAGAGTACGTGATGGCACTTGTCACACCCTCTTGTACAGGTAAGCCAATCCCAACCCAGACTCGGGACTTAAAAGTAAATTAAAAGTGGAAGAAGAGGAAGAGAATAATCCCAAAATACTTAAAAATGAAATAATAATTCAAAGATATATCACAGGTTTGGTTGTCACTAGTACAAGCCTCTAATAAATAGTGATATCAATAATATAAAGTATCTTAAATGCTGATAAAACATAAGATAAATAAAAAAAGATCCACGTAAGCTCTGTGAAATGTCAACTACTACCTCAATTTCCGCAACTCAATGTTGAGGAAACACAATCTACTATCTACTACTCGAACCAACACCTGCACGGGGTGCAAAAGACAAGAAAAAGAAAAGAAAAACAAGAGTGGGTACGAACATGTGTACTTAGAAAACATCATCGAGAACCGACCCTAATCCAAAGTGATGGCTAGGACCACCAACCCAACTATCCAAGGTTCCATCAATGTATAACCGGTAAATGCGCCACTTCATCCTAACAGGGTACCCCAACAGAACAGTGATTGGAATATCAATATACGGGGTAGGCAAAATAATCCAAGTGAGACCTTCTCCAAAAATAAAATAAAATCCAAGTGAGTCAACACTAGTCATTTTTATGATCAACAAGTAAAAGGTAGTCATTTATAGGGGAGACTCACTAACACAGTATATTAAGCTCAATCAATCATGTTCAACCAATAATTTGGGATACAATAGTGAGAGTGTATAATTATGTGTATAACATGCTACCAAGGTGCGACACTACAAGTCTCACTAACCAAGCCATAGCCACACCCCACGTCTCATAAATATCTCAATTCCCAAAACCAACCAAGAGGTAGTATAATATGATGTTATGTAGTGAAATGGATGCAGAATACACAATATCCCAAACAAGGTTCAATCGCGGTAATTCAATACAAAAGTAAATATTCAAACACCACATCAACACATACCAAGGAAATGCAATGCGATGCAATGCAATGTAGTGATGATGGTGGAATGTTTCGTATACACCTTCCAAGCCTTAACGCTTCGCACAGGACCCATGGGGTTTTCGCAACTTATGTACTTTCATAATTTCAATCTTAAGTAGCGTATACGCCTTCCAAGCCTTCTCGCTGGATAGAACCAATGCTTTCACAATCTCAGTGTCATATCTCAACCAACCTTGCCGGCTAATTATCACACTAAGGGTTTTATAAAGTGTCTTATTTTTGTTCAAAATCAGTGTTTCTCAATGGTCAAAATCTCTTGAATATGTATGAAATAAGGATGTAATGCTCACAACCAATCAGTATGAAGATAATAATTAATTCAATACAGGTGTAAATGAGTTCAGAATCAGCTCAATATGACAATAATCATGATATAAGCCTTCGCACGACACCACTGGAATAAATAATTATCTAAGACATCAATAATGTAATTTACAACCCCTCACTCGGGCATTACTATAATGATAATGCAATTTAATGCTCAAATAAGGCCTATAATGCCAAGTCAAGCCCCCTCACGGACGATACAATAATGAATAATCTCTCAAGTCAAGAATAATATTCACATAAGCCCCCACATGAGCAACACGAAATTAGCAACAATCGAAATAACAATATATCGCGAAACTTGCCCAAAGCTAGCTTGTTCATTACAATGGGTGCATCTTTCCCCAGAATGGCATCATTAGACTAAATTAATAATAGGAAAAACTACGGTAATTAACATGCTCTAATAAAAGATTCTAAAACCCCCATAATTACATCAACTATTAGAAGTTTATGTGTACTCTAAGTATTTGCTAAGCCTCAATCATTCCATCAAAATAACAATAATAACATAATTATCTCCTTAAAGGTCACTAAGCGTCGATCATCACAACAAAATCCACTAAACACGATTCAAAATCTAAAATAGGTATCCACTATCAATTATTCAAGGTCAATACGTCAACTATCTACAATCTATTCTAAGCATAATCACAAGTGGCTAAAATAACTAAGATAACCCGTTATATAATTATAATCCATCAAATAACTCCGGTGCCCGCGGGATATGCTTGCCATTTCATTTGAGTAGGACCACCAATCCTAAGCGATTTCAGAAAACACAAGCAAATAAGTATGCAACACATAAACACCTAAGAGGTATATCTTAACTTGCGTTTAAAAAGATCCGCAAGTCAAAACACGGTCCAAATGCTCAACTGGAAGATCTATTTCCTCGAATCATCGCCAAACACGTTCAATCTAATCAAATAAGACATCTACATGTCAAAAGGAGATTATCGATACCCATATCAATACATTTGGGTTTGGTTCAAAACTCGCTTCGACAATCATTTTAGAAAATACAAGGGTAAACTGAAATTTATTTAAGAATCATGTTCCTCGTATCAAAAGAAGACTAAATATGAGAACTCAACTAAAAATGAGTTGAAATTGAGCTTTAAATCAAAGAAAATTGGCTGACTTTACCCTTTGTCATACTATGTGTTCATATTTACCCTCACCATTACCAAAGTTTTCACTTATACCCTCAAATTGGATGGAAATCCCAAATCAACAAAAATAACCCGTTTTTAAAAATGGATTTAAAGATGGTTCAGGCGGGTACATTGGGTCATGGTTTTTAACTTCTCTATCTTTATCATTTCGTCTTTTGTTTTGCTTCAATTAATGGCAATACCAATGCTTCTTGTCAAATTCTTAGTCGCGTTTATCTTTTTTCTAATGTCTTCTTCTCTCACTTCATCTTAATAAACCGATTTTAAATATGCGGTTAGTTTTTCTCTTTTTTAACTAATTGGTCCTTTGACTTTACAATACGTGATCCAAACTTTATATGATTTTGGGGTTTTAATGCAGATTTTGTTGGATCCTTTTGTTCGATAGTTTATTCAACATGTTTTGTGCATACCTATTTTGGGTTCTTGAATTTTAGGATCTTTCCCCTTTTTTGAAAATGGGTTTATGTACATTAAGTTTTTGTTTTTTTTTAATTTGGGCATTTCCATCTAATTCAAGGGTATAAGTGAAAACTTTGGTAATGACGGGGGTAGATATGGCTCCATAGTATGACAAAGGGTAACGTTAGCCAATTTTTGAAAGTGAAGGGGTAAATTTTGGCCTTTTGCCTTGAGAAAATCCAAGTAAACTTTGAGTAGTCATCAATGAAAGTAACCAAATACTTAAGACCCAGCGTATAACTAACTTCCTGTCGGCCAAGACTATAAACTCGTTGAATACATTAGTATAGCGCGCGTGCGGCCCAGAACATCTAAGGGCATCACAGACCTGTTATTGCCTCAAACTTCCGCGGCCTAAAAGGCCGTAGTCCCTCTAAGAAGCTAGCCGCGAAGGGATACCTCCGCATAGCTAGTTAGCAGGCTGAGGTCTCGTTCGTTAACGGAATTAACCAGACAAATCGCTCCACCAACTAAGAACGGCCATGCACCACCACTCATAGAATCAAGAAAAAGCTCTCAGTCTGTCAATCCTTACTATGTCTGGACCTGGTAAGTTTCCCCGTGTTGAGTCAAATTAGGATGCCAAACATCATAACGAACTAAATGAGAAAAAGACACTGCACGATTATTAGGACTATGTGGAAAAGTAGCTCGATTGTTCTTCCCTAATTGACGCAACTGACAATCTAACTTAGACAATTTAGACAAACTAGGTACCATCTTTTGAAGTTTGGATAAACTAAGGTGTCCCAATTGTCTAAGTTAGATTGTGAGTCGAATCAATTGGGGAAGGACACTCGAGCTACTTTGCACGTAGTGTGTGCAGAGTCGTTTTTTCATTTAGTTCATTCTAATATTTGGGGTACTATCGGTGTTAGTTCTACGTTGGGTTTTAAGTATTTTGTTACTTTCATCTATGTTTCTTGGACTCGGCAGTTTTGCCGCCGAACACGTCTCGACACGAGATTGGGGCGGGTGCGGACGCTTCCACCGTCTCCGATTCGGTCAAACGATTTCGGACTTGTTGACCAAATTTAAGAAAAAATTTGAGGTTAAAAATTGGATAGGCCTACCTGGAAAAATTCCGACCGACTACTCCGGCGAACTGTAAGGTTGACAAACAGAAACGATGTGCTGATGATCGACGACACGACTGGGTGGGAATATAATAACTATTTATCAACGACGGCGATGGCGTAAGTATTTCTCATCGATGGTATTGTGTCGGTTCACCAGTTTTATTTAATTTTAATATTATGTGATATATTTATTTTTAAAAAAATAAAAATAACCAATACAGTTAAATTTTGGTCGGTTCACTAGTTCAAGGTAGGTTTTTTTAGGTTGGTCGAGTACATGCGTTCTTGTGTTTTTATAGTTAAATTTTTTTATGATATAAAAATAATTTATATCAATATTTGGTAAACAAATTAAGTTAAAATTTTGGGAAAAAGTTTCTAATATTAATATTATTCCTAATTGAAAAGAAAAATTAAAGACAAAAGTAACTAAAAATAGAAAATTAACTAAAATAAATAAATCCTAATCCCTATGTGTGAAGGAAAATTAAATTGATTTAAATTGGGACGAGTCTAAAATTGTCTTCATCAATAACATTATAAATAAAACTTCTGTCAAAAGAAATTTTACCTTAAAAATTTGATTATTCTTTATCAAATAATATGACATCATCCACATCGGGTAGTCAAAAGGGAAAAGGTCCTATGAGACCAACAAAAAGTATAGGAGTAGATTTTGATGACAAACCATTGTGGAATCATGTAAAAGTAATTTCAGCTGCTCGCAATGGTGGTAGAAATCGAACATGGTCATGTAACTATTGTAATAAACAAGTTACCGGATTATATAATAGAGTTAAAGCACATCTCTTACGATTATAGGGTCAAGGAGTTTAAATATGTAGCGAAGTTCAAGGTGATACATTGAGAATTTGAAGATGGAGCACGAACAAGCTGAAAAGAAAAAATCTTCAGTTCAAGTTAATGCAAGAAAAAAAGCTGATTATTTATCTCTCCCGGAGGGCATTGATTTACTTCAACATAAAAAAAGAAAGAGTTCAGAGAGTGGAGCTATAGAAAAATCTTTCGGCATCTATGAGAGGAATACTGCCGACAAATTAGCAGCTAAAATGTTCTAAGCATCAGGTTGATCGTTCAATTTTGCCAATTCTCCATACTTTAAAAAATATTCAAAGTTTTTAGCTGAAAATTCCATCCCCGGTTATATTCCCCCATCATATAATAGGTTGAGAACAACTCTTTTGGATTAAGAAAAGACTCACATTAATAGGAAGTTGCAACCAATTAAAGATACATGGAAAAAGAAAGGGTTGTCGTTTTGTTCGGACGGATGGTTTGACACTAAAAGACGACCTTTGATCAATATATTGACTTCATCTCGTGGGGGTCTAATGTTTTTAAATTCAATAAATTCTAGTGGGTGCACGAAGGATGGAGAATATATTGCTAGTTTGTTTATTGAAGCAATAGAGAAAGTAGGTCCAAATAATGTTGTTCAAGTTATTACAGATAACGCAAGTAATATGAAACTTGCCGGTACTATGGTGGAGGAAAAATATCCTCATATATTTTGGACTTCTTGTGTTGTTCATTGTTTGAATCTAGCTTTGAAAAGTATGTGTCAATCGTCTGATAAATCATCTCACTTTGCTAATTGCCAATGGATCTCAGAGTTACTTAGTGAAGTGAGTACTTTGAAAAACTTTCTTGTGAATCATGACATGACACATGCGATTTTTCAAAAACATTCAGATTTGTGTTTTTGGAAAGTTGGTGAAACAAGATTTGCCTCATATGTTATTATGACAACTCGTATTCGCAAAGTGAAATTTTCATTAGAGAAGATGGCCATGGATGATGAATGGAAGAATTATAAAGGGATAAGGGAATTGAAGCCAAAACTCGTGAAATAAAATCCTTTATAATGAATGATGATAAGTGGGTAGTATTGACTACTTTTTGAAGTTTATGGAACCTATTGTAGATATGCTTAGAGATGCCGATTTAGATGGTCCAAAATCATATCTCATTTATGATATGTGGGACTTAATGATTGAGAAGGTTAAAAAAATAATCTTTGAGCATGAGGGGAAAGATCTCATTTCTGGCCAATCAAACTTTTTTGATTCCATTCATGGTGTTCTTGTGGCTATGTGGAACAAAAGCAACACCCTTTTACATTGTATGGCATATTCTTTGGTTCCCAAATACTATCATGAATCATGGCTTCAAGGAGAAAATGGAATTCAATGGGTAGCTCCTAATGAAGATTTAGAAATTGTATTGAATAGAATAAAGTGCTTTCAAAGGTACTTTAAAGATTCTAGTCAAATAAAACAAGTTTTATTGGAGTATGGAAAATTTTGTAGCATGAGTGGTTATTTTGGTGGTCCTCATTTGATTGATGCTATGGACTATGAAGATCCTCTTTCTTGGTGGGGAAATTATGGTGTCTTGACTCCACTTTTGCAACAATTAGCTTTCAAGTTGCTTACTTAACCGGCTTCTTCCTCCTGTCGTGAAAGAAATTGGAGCACATATTCTATGATTCACAACATCAAGAGGAATAAGTTAGCAACTTCAAGAGCCGAAGATTTAGTGTTTGTACATTATAATCTACGGTTGCTATCTCGCAAGAAAGAGAAATATATAAATGGACCAAGCAAGTATTGGGATGTAGGTATGTTGACATTTTCTTTATTAGCTCCTCAATTATTTATTTTGAACGATATTTTTTTCCTATGTATAAAAACTTTTTAATGTATTCATTCTTTTTAACTTATTTAGGTGGAGATCAATTTGAAGTTGAGGATACAATTAATAATTTAACCGAGCTATCAATAAATGAAGGGAAAAGGCTCAAATATGCCACTGAACTATCAAAAATGGCTCATTTATGCCATCCGTTAAAAGTTGGGCTCATTTATGCCATCGCCGTTACAAAACTGGCTCATCTATGCCATTACTTTTAACACCCGGTATTTAGAAAACAACATTGCCACGTGGCAACATATTAGAGGTCCACGTCATTTTTTTAATTTTTTTTTTTTTAAAATTATAATTTTTTTTTTAATAATTTTTTTTGAAAATGGTGTTGGTTACGAAGTTTATAGATTACATATTTCTATGCTTTTATTTATCAAATAATGAATAATAAATTTTGCATATAACTAATGTTCATGTTTTTTCTGGATTCTTATTTTTAAAAATAATTATATATATATATATATATATATATATATATATATATATATATATATATTTGACCAATCTTCTAGGTATTTATTTATACATGAATCCAAAATATTCAAACCTGAAATTCTAGTTCATCATAACCATTGCTAGTCGTTATATGCAATGATAATAAAGGACGGAACCGTATTCTTGTCATATTTTGCCAATGAGAAAGGTGACCATATTAAAATGATTAATTCAAAGACCTTAAATGGTTAATCCTTCTTAACACTTCGAAAAGTACATGATGGAGAAAGAAAAAGAATGCAAAAATGTGAACAATTTCTTCCGTTGGTGCATTCTCTTTTCCTTGCTTTTCCCTCCCTCTGTGTGTATGCATGCAAAATGTATGTAGTAAAGTATTGTGCGTGGATGTGTACGTTATCATTTATTCTTTTTTGATAATCATTTATATGCATGCATGCATGAATCATTTTTTAATGATTTGAATTGATTTGATATAATATAAATCATTTACAAATTTAAATGATTTGATATAATAAATGATCCATGCATGCATGCATATAAATGATTATCAAAAAAGAATAAATGATAACGTACACATCCACACACAATACTTTACTACATACATTTTGCATGTATACACACAAAGAGGGAGAGAAAAGTAAGGAAAAGAGAATGCACCAACGGAAGAAATTGTTCACATTTTTGCATTCTTTTTCTTTCTCTATCATGTACTTTTCGAAGTGTTAAGAAGGATTAACCATTTAAGGTCTTTGAATTGATCATTTTAATATGGTCACCTTTTTCATTTGGCAAAATATGATGAGTACGGTTCCATCCTTTATTATCATTGCATATTAGGACTAGCAATAGTTGTGATAAACTAGAATTTCAGGTTTGAATATTTTAGGTTCATGTATAAATAAATACCTAGAAGATTGGTCAAATATATATATATATATATATATATATATATATATATAATTATTTTTAAAAATAAAAATCCAGAAAAAACATGAACATTAGTTATATGCAAAATTTATTATTCGTTATTTGATAAATAAAAGCATAGAAATATGTAATCTATAAACTTCGTAACCAACACCATTTTTTTAAAAAATTATAATTTTTTTTTAAAAAAAGAATTTTTTTTTTTTAAAATGACGTGGACCTCTAATATGCTGCCACGTGGTAAAGTTGTTTTCTAAAAACCTTGTGTTAAAAGTAATGGCATGCATGAGCCAGTTTTGTAACGGCGATGGCATAAATGAGCCCAACTTTTAATGGATGATATAAATGAGTCATTTCTGATAGTTCAGTGACATATTTGAGCCTTTTCCCATAAATGAACCCCAATTGGAAGGAGTGGTTTTTGACGAAGAATTTGAAGATTTGGAAGAAGTTGCAGAAGAGCAGTTAACTTAACTTGATAGTGGACATTTCTTTTAGTTCTGTTAGTTTTGAATTGATGTCCTAAGTTGCGATGCTTTCTTGTGTTTGTTTTATAAAGTATTTTTAGAATATATTTATAAATCTATATTTATAATATTTAATTTTTTTTTAGCCGAATCCTCGCACCCGTATCCACACTCGGATTCGCACCCCCGAATCTTAAAATTTATATTTTGACGAATCCGACTCTCGGATCCTCACCCATCTTGGATACCCGCACCCGAGTCCGAGCAACTTAGACTTTCTTGGATGATTATTCAAGGTGTACCAAGATTTAAGACCTAATTTGACATGGTATCAAAAGTTTTTTTTAGTGAGAACATACTTGCCGAGCATTTTTCCGACAACCACTACTGTTCCACCATTCTGACACTCCTGGGATACTGTGCATATAGCAGTACAATCATTACAACTGGAATCCTCGCACGAACTCACCCAGAAAATTCTGTTGCTGTAGGGTTACTCACGCACCATGTGGTGTTCTTTAGCCACTTTTCAGGCAGATTATTTTTCCAGTAGGTTCGCCCCATTTTTCTGACCCTACCCATATATTTTTTCCTGATTTCACCACTTCCTATCGACAGAAGCAACTTTTTTCCCAGTTTCCCGCGACATCGCATTTTTTCCGTATTCCGACGACTAACTGTTCTTCAGGTTCTTTTCTCTCGGATCAGAATTTACTCTATTATTTGGACACTAAATAGCACTCTGTTTTTTTTTGGTTTTTGTTTTGACCCATCATGTATCTCGGATCCGATATTTTTAGCACTAAAACTATGGTTTCCAACAACCCAAACCAAGGTATCATGACAGAACTCTTGATGGGTAGTGTGAACTATTCATCTTAGTCTTCCTCTGTGCAGTTATGGTGCAAGGGACAATGTGTTCAGGATCACTTGGTTAAACAGGTTGAGGATATGACTATATGACTGGAAAAGATAGGGGCAAAAGGGGAGAAAGCTGATACTCAATTATGGTCTGTTATGGAAAATCTATTGAATCAAAGTTGATGTCGTTCTTCCGACCATTCCAAACTTGCATCTTAGTTTGGGTAAAGACTCGTGGGTTATATACACAAATGACATATCCCACTTTTATAATTTGATTTCTCGACTGACTACCCTTTAAAAGCAGGTTTCAGATATGTCCAATCTATCTTGGACATGTTCAGGCGGTTATGGAAGAATTTAATGAGTTGATGGCGGCTACTCCAAGCGTTGAAAAGCAATTGGAGCAGCCTCACGAGATGTTTGGGAAGGATTGTCCAAGACTATATAAGGAGATCTAGAACCCATCCCACAAACGATGTGGGACTCCAACAGCCCCCCACCCCCGCACGCTTAGAACTGGAAATGTAGACAGATCAGAGGGTCCAACATCAGAAATAATGAATCGGGATGGGTTCAACTCTAATACCATGTAAAATATGGATCTTGGGCCTAACTTTAACCCCAAAAGCTAGCTTACAAAGGAAAGATTTCCCATGACCATATCAGGATACCTAGAACTCACCAACAAATGATGCGGGACTCAAACACACTTAAAAGGAAAACGACATAGTGTTTTCTTCATCCTCTAATACTGCCAAAATGGCCCCTGTGGAGGATGAGATGCAGGAAGTAAAAGAGGAGATGTGTGGATGCCCTGATTAGGAGGTGTGAGAGGTTGGTTGTTGAGGGATCAAGGAGGCGTAGAGGTGGGCCTAAGAAGTACTTGGGTGAGGTGATTAGGAAAGACATGACATGACTTCAGCTCACCGAGCATATGACCCTTGATAGGAGGGTGTGGGGGTCGAGAGTTAAGATACTAGGTTAGCAGGTAGTTGAGTGTGTTGCTTTCCCATTGCTGGAGTATTTGCAGTATTGTATTTTTGTATTTTTAGATTGTTATTGCAAACTACTGGCTGTAAACAAATGTGTTATTTCTGTTGGTTGTTTCGCTAGCCATTGTATTTCTTCTTGTTCTTTCTGTTTCTTTTTATTGTCGTCTTTTTCGTCTGTTTTGAGCGGAGGGTCTATTGGAAACAATCTCACTCGTGGGATTACACAAGGTATGTTGTTTTTGTACTTTAAATTGGAGTTTTTTCAAAGTATTGTACACGGCTTTCCTGATGAATCTATGTAGACATACACGACTTGTACTGCATTCTACACTCTATTTTCCTTGTTTTCTTCAGTTATTTTCCTTTTAAAATTTTTCTAGCTCTAGCAAAAATGATATAAGTCTTCTCATCTCGTCTTTCCTTCTCAAACTTGATATGACTGATATAACAGTGGGCAAGTTGATACTCAATTGGAAGTAAGTGGGTCCATATTGCAACCAAACATTTCTGGGAAGATGAAGCTGAGTCATGGGGAAGCATACCTGCCACATGACAAGGGTAGTGGAACTGCTCCATTCAGTAGAGAGACATCTGATCAATCAAGACTTCCAGCAGGAGGTTACAATCGTATAGTTGCATCAAAGTATGTTTCGCGCTTCCTCAGTTTAAAGCCTGCTGCTTCAAACATTCAGTTCAATCAATCATCAGGTAATTTGAGTATAATCTCAGTCTATATAGTTGGATTTCTTCACCAATTGCCTGGTTGAGTTCCGGCCATCTGGTCAAACTAGAGATTTTCTGTTTGTGTTAGTTAGCTATTTCTTTAAGGCTATGCTTTCTACATGATAGAAACTACTGTCCTCTTTACGGATAACAGGGATTTTACAAGAGAAATGTCCAAAATTATGTGTGTTTGATTCCTTGCAGAAAGTACTATTAAATGCACATTCATTGAGCTTAACAGTTGTAGTGCTTTTAAAATACTTGATCTTTGGGTAATATTATTTGCCCCTATTTGGATTTAGCATTTTTGTGAAGTCCCGATTCTTCTCGTTTGCTCATGGAGAACATGTGAATACTCATTTTCTTCTTTGAAACACATGTTAAACCTCTCAGAAACTCTAGTGTTGGAAGAATTGGTTTCGGAGAACTGTTTTGTTTGGATTTTGGTTATTAACTTTTTTAAAAATATCACTAAATTATTAACTTTTAAAAAAATATCACTAAATCCTTAAAATGTCAAAAACGTTTCTCTTTTAAAAGTTATGAGAATACTGAACTTAAATTGAATAGCTGAAAAGGAAAAAGGAGGCCTCTCCAACTATAAAGCTCGTGCAGCCTATAAGCAAAAGAAAATTCAGTTTAGAAATGTGGGGGCCTAAACGTAAAAGAGAAATAGTGACCGAATTCTAAATTTTTGAAAAAATAAAACCAAGAATCTCACCGACCAACTTGGTATCCAAGTTGGATTTGAAGTCAATCACCTGTATTTGGTTTCAAAAAATATGTGCCTAGATATACCACTGTCTTAATTTCACAATGTGTTGAGTTTGGTTTTGAAACAGACATGGGTATATTTTTAATGTTTTGTGGCTTTAGAACTTGATACCAAATGGTCCAGCAGCTGCCTGAGGCGTTTACTTGTTCTTGCTTAAGATGAGGTGACATTGCTGGGCTCAATATTACGAATGTTAAATCCAACTTTTTTGTAATATTCAGGTAAAGATGCTGAAGATATTAAGGAAAGCGTCCAAGTAGAGAGCAAACCTAAGCTGGATATCTGCCTCACTGACCTGAAAGTTGTTCTGGGACCAGAACTAAAAATTGTTTATCCTCTGATTCTCAATTTTGCTGTCAGCGGAGAACTTGAGTTAAATGGTGTTGCTCATCCCAAGTTGATAAAGCCTAAAGGCATATTAATGTTTGAGAATGGAGATGTCAATCTTGTTGCTACACAGGTTAAGCTTTTTGAGTTCTTTTACTGGAAGGTTCTGAAATTATTTTCTCTCTTTTTTTAATTTGCTTAGTCTCCTTTTGGAACTCCGAGGTTTTATTTTCTCTTCACCTGATATCCTTATTGTCTTCAAGTTCAGGTGAGACTGAAGCGAGATCATCCAAACATAGCCAAATTTGAGCCTGATAATGGACTTGATCCAATGTTAGACTTGGCTTTGGTTGGATCAGAGTGGCAATTCAGGATACAAAGTCGTGCTAGCAAATGGCAGGATAAGTTAGTGGTGACATCAACACGTTCTGTGGAGCAAGATGTCTTGTCACCTACTGAGGTTGTCACTTGGATGCCATTGTCTTCTCAATGCACAATCATTTCAGTAATTAAGCAGTAAAATCTAGCAGACTTTTTATGTTAAATTATTTAGAAATATATCTTATTGAATGATGGCAATCTTAAATTCTCAATGTTAAATATACAAGAGCATGCTTCCCACAAGAATTAGTTGAATAGGGGTGATGGGCAGGGAAACAACAACATTTTTTCTAGTGGTTTATTGTATCGCAAGCTAAACTTTAAATTAATGAACATGCCTATATCCGTCCATTGAGACATGACTTCTGTCTTCCGCATCTGACATCCTTCTTATCAATGCTTTTGGGAAGGATAAACTGCATGTATACAACTATCTATATGTTCAATAAAAAATTTCAGTTTAAATGGATCAAAAACTGTATTGGTACATGGCTTAACCAGCTTTGAAATGGTTCTGGCTGAACAGGCTGCTAGAGTTTTTGAGAGTCAGTTAGCTGAATCCATTTTAGAAGGTGATGGCCAGCTTGCCTTTAAGAAGCTTGCCACTGCAACACTTGAAACGTTGATGCCAAGAATAGAGGGGAAAGGAGAGTTTGGGCAGGCCAGGTGGAGGCTAGTTTATGCACCACAGATACCCAATTTGCTTTCTGTTGATCCGAGTGTTGATCCTCTAAAGTCACTGGCCAGCAATATTTCATTCGGTACAGAAGTTGAAGTCCAACTAGGGAAGCGCCTCCAGGTTTGAATGATTCTTTTTTCCTTTCCATTTCTCTGAGTTTGGCGGTTCTTAGATTCTGTTCTAGAACTTCTCATTAATGATTTTAAAATCCAAGATATTACATTAGGTTGAGGATTATGGAAGATGGACACGATATACATGAGTGGAGTCCATATGTGCAACTAAAGTGATTTTGAGGTTAAAGTTAACGAGACTAAATGTGACATCGTTAAAATACTGATTCCTTTGGTTCATTCCTTTAGGGCACAAAACAGAACCTTCAGTGGAACAAATGTCACCCCTAAATGAGGAGTTTATGTCACGACCCAAGACTGTCCCCTAGTCGTAACATGGTGCTCAGAGTCACAAGTGACCCCAAGCTAACCCATTGCCTGACAAAACACTAAGAATACCGAAGAAAGTAATGAGATACTGAGCAGAAACTAAATTGAAATGACCTGATTATAATAAAATCGAAATTAGTATTGGATATCAAAGCTAGGACCGCCTGACATAATCAACATGCTGAAGATATAACTATGTGTCTATAAGCCTCTAAATCATATGAGTTGTTGGGACAAGCCCCCAATTAACTCCAACTGTTTGAAATTAGAAAAAAAATATATTGAAAAGAAATGCTGATAATTGGCCCTCGAATGATGAGGATTCACCAAACGTTGTTGCTAATATGGTGCAGAATCGAAATAAGCATGATCTGGATGGTGAGCGTCAGAACCTATTGTGAGAAATATAAGAGAAAAATATTATTGAATTGTTGTAACTACATTATTACATTGAGGCCCTATTTATAGACAATACATTCCAATCCTTTTCCTAATAGGACACTACATTACAATCCTTTTTTCAAGTAGGATTTTATATGCTATTCCTATTCCTACTCATATTCTAACATTTCCTCTCAAGCTGGTGCATAGAAGACATATGTACCAAGCTTGTTATGGATGTAACTAATATGAGAATCGGTGAGGGACTTGCTGAAGATATCTGCAAGAAAACTGATAAGGACTGCTTTGGATGTCTGGAGACCTCAATTGAAACGGAACAAACTGAAAAAATGATCCAAAAAGTAGTAAATATTGTCTTAAAGTCGACGTGTCGCTGGAAAATTGCTGAAAACTGGTATAAAATATACGGGTCATCTCGAAATCAAGAGACGAGTAGATCTTGAACATGAAAGTCACCGGAAACTTGGCCGAAACATGCTCACGTGCCGGATTATTAGATTTGATGGCTGAAAAGTGACTACAATCTGAGGGAAAAAAAAAGTATATGGGTAGGGTCGGCATGATGACACGACCCTATTGAAAAAGAGAAATATGTGTAGGGTTGAAATGATGGTACGACCTTATTAAGAAATAGAAATTATATGAGTAGGGAAGGAATAGCGGCACGATCCTACTGGAAAAGAGAAATTATACGGGCAGGGTCGGAATGATGGCACGATCGTACTGGAAAAGAGAAATTATATGGGTAGGGTCGGAATGATGGCACAACCCTATTGAGAAATAGAAATTATATGAGTAGGGTCGGAATTACGGCACGATCCTACTGGAAAAGAGAAATTATATGGGCAGGGTCGGAATGATGGCACGATCCTACTGAAAAAGAGAAATTATATGGGTAGGGTCGGAATGATGGCACAACCCTACTGAAAAAGATCTAGGAGTCACCGAAAAGACGTACGGAACTATGTAAATTAAATCTGAGGAGTCACCAGAAAGATGCATGGTGCTATGCAACTCAGATATGAGACAGTAGTCTGAAAAGATGTCCGGTGCTACGCAAATCAGATATGAGAAAATAGTCACCGGACAGATGCATAGTGCTATGCAAAGATATGAGAAAATAGTTATTAGAAAGATACACAGTGAGTCAGTGTCCCAACTTTTGCTAACATAATCATTGGCCATAGGGGCGGCATATAGGATTATAGCCTCTTTACCAAGATCGTGGAAGCTTTGATACCATGTGAAGAATGGATCTTGGGCCTAACTCAACCTCAAAAGCTAGCTCGTGAGGGGAGGATTGTCCAAGACCATATAAGGTGACCAAGGACCCTTTAACCCACTGACGTGGGACTCCAACAATCCCCCGCACGCCTAGGGCTGGACATCTGGAGCGTGGACAATATAAGATGGGGGGCCCAACATCGGAAACAATGAACTGGGTAGGCCTGACTCTGATACCATGTGAGAAATATAAGAGAAAAATATGATTGAATTATTGTAACTACATAATTACATTGAGGCCCTATTTGTAGACAATACATTGCAATCCTTTTCCCAATAGGACACTACATTACAATCCTTTTTCAAGTAGGATTTTATATACTATTCCTATTCCTACTCATATTCTAACACCTATATTATAAGACAATATAGCGCAAAGAAAGTATGCGATCAGTACTTTGAATGTATTGAGTATGTGAAATGGGAAAATAACTGATATAGGTTGAAATGATGCATGTGACATGGTAAACTGATGTAAGGCCAAGTAATAACATGTACTGTATGATAAGCTGAACAACTGAATACAAGGTCATGCTAGTATCTGAATCTAAATTATGAACTGTGGACTATGGGAGCTACTATTAATCAACATATCCCAATCAGAACTAACCGGGATTCAACCTGTAACCCCAGTTGGATGGATGTTCAGTCCTTTGCCAAGGGTATGAACACTGACTGACATGGATCCACTAAACTGATGTCCAAAAGGACTAAGGTGTCAATCCTGGTTTGACGTGTGACCCTTTAGAACCTACGGTGGCGTCGTAGTTCTGAAACTTAAGGACTTCTACTAAATGTCTCAACCTAACTGACGGGTGAGCCTCCATCCCTGCGTTCGCGTGGTGCTAAGTATTACTTCCAACTGAATGACCCTGATAACTAAAAATGCTCAATAATAATAATATTCTGAAAATCGACAATAAATGCATAATCTGTAAGTATTCAATAACATGTAAGGTGGAGAATCTAGCATTCGTAAGTGTATGCATGAAATCCTAGGTCATCGGGGGTTCATAACCCACCATCTCTGAAGAATGCAATTAATAATGGCAATATTAAAATCCAAATGTAATAAGAAATCTCATAATTCAAGTCCAAAAATCAAGAATTTATCAATATAATGAGACTTTATAATTCTGAGTATGGAAAGTTGCTCAAATTTATGGGAAAACATATATCCATGGTTTAGTTAAAGAAATAAACTGAAAACTTAAGAAATTCATACTTCCCATGGAAACCCTAAGCTTGACGGGTAAATTAAACTTAGGGAATTGAGTAATCTTTGAGACTCGATGGATGAAAGGAAATCCATTAATGAAATCCCACATACCTGTGGTTTAAAACCTTGAAGAAATTTTTGGATTTGAAGACAGAAGTTGAAAAACCCTATTTCTTGCTTGTAGAGGAAAATCGCCTCTCTCTAAATTTTCTAATTGTTGAATGAATTTTGAGGAATAGGGGCACTTATGGGTCTTTTAGTATAATGATTCAACTCTTGGAAAGCTTAAATGGCGTAGTTTTGGTGTTGAAATGGTGAGAAAAGACCAAACAACACCTTAAAAATCGTCTGAAAAACTCTCGGAAGTAGTCCCAACGGCTTAGGCTACGACTCGTAGGTCTGGCTACGAGACATAGCCTGAGTTGTAACCAAAGGACCCAAGTTTTGGTCCCCACTGTCTTGATGACGAGTCACCTGACGACTCGTAGTGTCCAGACGACGACGAGTCGTCACTAGCAACTTTGACAGTGCTTCTGTAATTTGGCCATAACTTTTTACTCCGATATCGGATTAAGTCGAAACTGGTGGCGTTGGAAAGCTAATTCAATTATCTATGGTGGGTCTTGAGCTAAAAAACTCTTTAGTAATAAAAAAGTTATGCTCGTGAAGCTGACTATTACAATATTCTTCACAAGAATACAATCGGTAAGGGATATTTTGACTTGTCTATAAGTTAGAAGTTATTTGAGGCTTTAATTTATGTCTAAATCACTTATCAAACTACCAAAATATGATGTTTGATTTTTGCATGAACTTGAAGCTTGGTTCATATATTGACTTGGATTTTTGGAGTGTTACAACATCTCCCCCTTGGGGTCATTCGTCCCCGAACGAAAACTAAGCTGAAGTGTTGGGGAAAAAGCTATAATTCCCCCAATGAATTTCTACGAAATGAATTATGACTTGATAACTAAATCTATCACTGATATATGGACTGAACCAAACTTATGAATGCATGTTATGACATGAAGATAGCTGGGTGGCCCGAGATAGAAAGAATTAGTTAAGGGGAAACTATTACCTCACGCTGGGACTGAGTTCGAAGAGAAAAGATGGGGGTACGTGGTCATCATATCGGCCTCTGTTTTCCAAGTAGCTCCTTCAACTGGCTGATTTCTCCACAGAACTTTTACCATAGCGACGTCTTTATTTCTCAGGTTACGAACCTGACGATCAAGGATCTCAACTGGACTTTCTCATAAGAGAGACTGTTTTTCACACCCACATTCTCTAAAGGAACTACTGACGCTGGATCACCAATGCATTTCTTTAATAAGGAAACATGGAAGACTGGATGCACTGATGCTAAATCTGTAGGCAATTCCAACTCATAGGCTACATTATCATAACGACTCAAAATCTTAAAAAGACCAACGTAGCGGGAACTGAGCTTTCCCTTCTTGCCTAATCTCTTCACACTTTTTATAGCGAAACCTTCAAGTAGACAAAATCACTAATGGCAAACTCAAGCTCTCTTCTCCTCACATCTCCATAGAATTTTTGACAACTTTGAGCGGTTTTCAATCTTTCTCTAATCAGCTGAATTTTTTCCATAGCTTCAGGTACTGAATCTGGCCCTATCAAAGCAACTAATAGGAGATCTACACCTCTTACCATAAAGTGCTTCAAATGAGGCCATCTGAAACTGGAGTGGTAGCTGTTATTATAAGCAAATTCAATCAAAGATAAATGACCATCCCAACTACCCTTAAAATCAATCACGTACGCTGTCAACATGTCAAGGTCTGAATGGTCCTCTCCGCCTGACCATCTGTCTGCGGGTGAAAAGCCGTACCCAGATGAACTTGGGTACTATGACCCTTCTGAAATGTCTTCCAAAAACGAGAGGTAAATTGGGTACCTCTATTTGAAATAATGGTCAAACAGACTCCATGCAATTTCACCAACTCCTTAAGATAGAGTTTAGCATAATCTTCGGCTGAATCGAAAGTGTTAATGGCAAGAAATGGGTTGACTTAGTCATTCGGTCCACGATAACCCAAATAGAATCTTATTGTCGACGAGTACGAGGCAACCCTGTAATGAAGTCCATATTCATCACTTCCCACTTCGAAGTAGGAATGTTGATTTCCTGAAGTGTACCACTAGGTCTCTGATGTTCAACCTTAGCTTGATGGAAATTTGGACACTTGGCCACAAACCCTGCACTATTCTTTTTCATGCCATTTCACCGATAGACTTTCCGTAAATCACGGTACATCTTAGTGGCTCATGAGTGAATAGAATATCAAGAACCGTGAGCTTCTGCTAGCATCCGCTGTCTCAAGTCATCTACATCTGGAACACAGTCTGCCCTGACAACGAAGAATACCATCTCCCCCTTGGGAGAAAACCTCAACCTTCCGACTTTGGTCTGCTTCTTTCAACCTAAGCAAAATAGGATCATTATCTTGCTTTTCCTTCACCTCAGCTATCAACAAAGATTCTGAACCATTCTGAACTAAGATTTTCACCTTCGATTGAATCAACCAACCGAACTCCCAACTTAGCAAGCTGGTGAACCTCACAAAGTAACTCTTTCTTCTCATCCTCAATGTGAGCAACACACCCATAGACAATCTACTAAGGGGTCGTTTGGTGTAAAGGATTAGGAAAGATAATCCCGGGATAAGTTTTTTTGTACCTCTTTATCCTTTGTTTGGTTACAAAAGTGTAGGATAACTTATCCCGGGATTAATAGCTAGTACCGGGATAAGTTATCCCTACCTTGGGGTTGTATAGTAATACCGGGATAACTTATACCGGGGTAAATATGTAAATTATCAAAAATACCTTCCTTAAACCCTCTTTATACATCACTTTTTCACATCCATATATATTTTCATAATTTTTAATACCATTTTCTTCACTACTCGTTATTTTTTTGATAATATATTTTTCTGTTAAAAAGTTACCTTATAAATATAATTTTTATTTATGAATATATATATTATAGTTTGAATTTGTTTGCCTAATACTTATATTTATTTATAATTTAATTTCTCTTATAAAAATATTGACTCGACTACTTAATTACATATTTTTAATTAAATAATCTTTTGTCACTTCAAAATTTAAATTTTATATGTCAATTAAAATAAATAACTTTAATATTTTACAGATAAGAGTGATATATGCTCAAGTGAAGTGACAAACAATAAAATCTCTTTTACTAAAATAAATTTAAGATGAAAGTTTTATTTTAAAAAATGCACGATTCAATTATGAGAATTCACACACAAAAATATTTAAGCTAAATAAGATGAAAATTTTATTTTTAAGAATGAACAAATAAAGTTTGCATGAAAAATATATAAAAAAATAAGGTGAAGGACATTTTTGTAAACAAACAACTTATTCTTAGAAATTATACCATGTATACTATTTTTACTATGACGAACCAAGCACTCAATAACAAATAATCCCAGCATAACTTATCCCAACATAACTAATCCCAGTATAACTTGACTTCAAACCCAACGACCCCTAAGGGTGTCTGCCACAACATTGGCTTTACCTGAATAATACAAGACAATCATGTCATAATCTTTCAATGACTCTAGCCACCTTCTCTGACGAAGATTTAGATCTTTTTTGGCTGAACACATACTGAAGACTTGTGATCAGTGAACACATCAACATGAACCCCATAAAGATAATGCCTCTAAATCTTTAAGGATAAAACAATTGCTGCCTACTCAAGATCATAAGTCGGGTGGTTCTTCTAACGAGGTTTTAGGAGTTTAGAGGCATATGTTGTAACCTTGCCCCGGCTGCATTAACACACAACCAAGTCTAACTCTGAAAGCATCACAGTAAACCACAAAACCCCTCTAACAGAGTCAAAACTAGAGCGGAGGTGAGTTTAGAGGCATATGTTGTAACCTTGCCCCCGCTGCATTAACACAAAACCAAGTCTAACTCTGAAAGCATCACAGTAAACCAAAAAACCATCTGGACCCTCTAACACTCTAACAGAGTCAAAACTAGAGCGGAGGTGAGTCGAGTCTTCCAACTCCTGAAAACTCTTCTCGCAAGAATTGGACTACTAGAATTTGACTTTTTTCTGAGTCATGTCCACGGTATGGACATGGGAGAAGCAGTAGAGGAAAATCCTTCAACAAACCGTCTGTAGTAACCGGCTAAACCTAAGAAACTCCTGATATTTGATGGAGAGATGGGTCTAGGCCAGTTCTTCACAACTTCGGTCTTCTGAGGATCAACTCGAATGCCTTTACCGAAAATGATATGACCTAGGAATGCTACTGATTTCAATCAGAATTCACATTTGCTGAACTTAGCGAATAGCTGGTGATCTTTGAGAGTTGACAAGACAATCCGTAAATGGTCTGCGTGTTCACCTCACTTTGAGAATAAACGAGGTCATCTATGAAGACTATAACGAACATGTCCAAGTACTGCTTGAACACCCTGTTCATCAAGTCCATGAAAGTTGCAGGAGCATTGGTTAGTGATACAATACTAAGTGTGTATCAAGATATTCCAACCAACACAAGAACAACAACATGAACAACAAAGTACTAGTGAATCGAAAATGGCCACACATAGCTTCACTAGTCTTGCAACACTTGTTTGAGCTAGAAAAGTGAGTTTAACAACAAGAACAACAAAGACAATATTGCTAGTGAATCGAAAGAGCCCCACACAGCTTCATTAGACTTTTATATTCAATAACACAATGTTAACAAGATTTACAAAGAAAGAGATAGAAACTTGACACACAATATTCATTAATCTAAGAACCCTAACAAGAGAAAGGACCCTAAGACTAATAAATATCAATACCAAGTTCTTACTTGGACCAAGAGGAACTCAAAGAACCCCAAGAACCTAGTTTCTAGTCAAGATACAACACTAGTATCACTCTACTAGTGAGAATTCGGTTTTGGCCTCTCCAAATGAGAAAGAGAAGTAAAAAATTTACAAGTCTTTTGTTTCTTGAATAATAGGAATGAACTAAAGCAAGACTAGCCCTATTACATGGCTTATATAGTCACTTAGAAAGGAGGGATAAAGACCAAAATACCCTTGGCATTTAAGTGGGTGGGTTTGGGGTGTCTTGGTAGGCCTCTTCACATTTTATTAAATATAGGCCCTTAGATGGGCTCACAAGGACCTCACATATGGACAAGAATGTGAACAAGGCTTGGAGTCGTTGCAACTTACGTGCTTGGCTTCGTGTGAAATGTCTCGAGCTAGGAATTCCCGTATCATCCTCTCCAGCTTGAAGGGAATTTGTCCTCAAATTCGGCTCATTGCCATCCTCCACCGTCTCCACCCGAGAGAGATTGCACACGTTGAAAGTGTTGGGGTTAGATCAATCTTGTAGGCATTGTCGTTGATCCTTTCTAATACTTGGAACGGGCCATCACCCCGTGCCATCAACTTAGCATTCCTTTGAGACGAGAATCTATCCTTCCTTAGGTGCACCCACACCCAATCTCCCGGTTCAAGAATGAGCTTTCTTCTTCCTTTGTTGGCTCGCCTTGCAACTTCTTGGTTTTTCTTCTCCAACCGCAACCTCACCTTCTCATGTAGCTTCTTCATGGCCTCGGCCCGTTTGCTTCCATCTAAGCTTATCACAAGATCACTTGGCAAAGGGGTTAAATCCAAAGGGGTGAGGGGGTTGATGCCGTATACTCACTCAAAGGTCATCCCCGTGCTCGAGTGTATAACACGATTATAAGCAAACTCAATCAACGGTAAGTGCTCCTCCCAAGAAGTCATTTTTCCTTTAACCATGGACAGTAGCATAGACCTTAAGGTTCTATTTACTACTTTCGTTTGGCCATCGGTTTGTGGGTGGCATGAAGTCGAAAACAACAACTTAGTACCGAGTCTACCCCACTTGGACTTCCAAAAGTGGCTTAGGAATTTAGAATCCCTATCACTCACCATGGTCCTCGGAACACCATGAAGTTTTACAACATTATCAACAAACAAAGAGGCTACACTAGGCGCATCATCACATTTAGAACAAGGAATAAAATGAGCCATCTTGGAAAACCGATCCACCACGACAAAAATACTATTCCGCCCCCTTTTAGTCCTCGGCAATCACAACACGAAATCCATTGATATGTCAAGCCAAGGACGCAAAGGGGTGGACAATGGGGTGTACAACCCGTGGGGTTGGAGCTGTGACTTGGCTCTTTTGCACTCAACACATTGGCCGCAAATCCGGGCCACATCCTTGTGCATTCTAGGCCAATAAAATTGTTCTTCCAAAATTCCGAGGGTCTTCTCGACCCCAAAATGGCCCATTAGACCGCCATTATGTGCTTCCCTCACAAATAATTCTCTCCACGAACTTGAGGGAACACACAATCGTCTGCCTTTAAACAAGTATCCATCAAATTTGGTATAGGGATGGGAACCCCTATCCGTAACCCACCTATCCCTATCCAACTCTTCACTTTCCCTATAGATAGGAGCGAAGTGAGGGTCCTCGGGATATAAAGACTTGAGGCTTTCAAACCCCATCAACTTAGACGACAAAGTAGACACAAACACATGTTTTCGGAACAAAGCATCGGCAACCACATTGTCTTTACCCTTCTTGTATTGAATAACATAAGGGAAAGTTTCAAGAAATTCAATCCATTTGGCATGCCGCCGGTTAAGCTTGTCTTGTGCCCGTAGATGCTTCAAGGATTCATGATCCATTCGGATCACGAATTCTTTAGGCCACAAATAATGTTGCCTAGTGGCCAAGGCTCTAATCAAGGCACTAAATTGTACGTAGAGTAGTTTAGAGTTGCTCCTCTGAGCTTTTCGCTAAAGTAGGCAATAGGCTTCAATTCTTGCATTAAAACCGCGCCTATGCCGACTTTGCTAGCATCACATTCGACCTCAAAAGTCTTGTCAAAATTCGGCAATTGTAGCAAAGGGGCCGAGATGAGCATAGCTTTCAAGTCCTCGAAGGCCTTAGCTTGTTCATCTCCCCACTTGAAAGACCGATCTTTTTTAATCACTTCGGTCAAAGGAGGTCAAGGGAGCGGCAATGATGCTAAATCCTTTGACAAAACGTCTATAAAAACTAGCCAAACCGTGGAAGCTTTCACTTCACCTACGGTTTTGGGAATTGGCCAATTTTTAATGGCGTCAATCTTAGATTCATCCACTTCGACCCCTCTTGAGCTCACCACAAATCCAAGAAATACAACCTCATGGACACCAAAAGAACACTTTTCTAGATTAGCATATAACTTCTCCTTTCGGAGGACATCAAACACACATTGTAAATGTTTTACATGCTCATCTAAGGACTTACTATACATCAACACATCATCACAGTAAACAACAACAAACTTTCTGATAAATGGCTTCATCACATGATTCATTAGCCTCATGAAAGTACTTGGAGCGTTTGTTAGGCCGAATGGCATAACCATCCATTCATAGAGACCAAATTTGGTCTTGAAGGCGGTTTTCCATTCATCACCCGGTTGCATACGAATTTTGTGATAGTCACTCAAATCAATTTTAGAAAACAAACACGAACCACTCAATTCATCAAGCATATCATCTAACCTAGGAATAAGGTGACGATATTTTACCGTTATCTTGTTGATGGCTCGGCAATCAACACACATACGCTAAGTCCCATCTTTCTTGGCAACTAGTAGCACCGGGACCGCACAAGGGCTCATACTCTCCTTGATATACCCTTTGTTAAGAAGTTCCTCAACTTGGCGTTGCAATTCCTTGGTATCCATCGGGTTCCTCCTATAAGCCGGTTTGTTGGGCAATTGTGAACCCGGCACGAAATCTATTTGATGTTCAAATCCCCGAAGTAAGGGCAATCCTTGCGGTAATTCCTTTGGGAAGACATCCTCGTAATCCTGCAAAACATGAGAAATAGGAGGAGAAATGGAAATGTTAGAGGCGTTAGTATTAAAACAATGAGCCAAGAGGAGCATCGGAGTGTCCTTGTCATGATCCACAAACAATTCTTTCCTCCTAGCCATCATCACAACACTTCCTTGCCCCTTAGAAATTAGGAGCCCCTCGGTTTCCCCTACTCCCTCACTCTCGGGTTCCTCTCTTTTCCCTTCACTCTCGACCTTCTTTACCTTTTCCCTCAATTCTCGCATCTTTTGGTGTAATTCATTCACTTGGGCAGACAATAATGGATGAAGAGCGACCTTGCGGCCATCCTTCTCAAGTGTATACCAATTGGACCTTCCATCATGTTTGGTCGACCTATCGTATTGCCAAGGCCTTCCTAACAACAAGTGACAAGCTTGCATTGGTATCACGTCACAAAGCACCTCGTCATGGTAGTTGGCTACCTTAAAACGTATCACACATTGCCTTGTGACCTTTAACTCACCGCATTCATTCAACCATTGCAACTTATAAGGACTAGTGTGAGGTGTAGTCGGCAATTTCAAGAAGTTCACCATTGCTACACTAACCACATTCGCACAACTTCCACTATCTATCACCATAGTGCACACACTTCCCTTCACAAGACATTTAGTATGGAATAGATTCTCCCGTTGGCTAGGATCATCTATTGCCTTACTAATCATGGCACGCCTCACTACAAAGTTTGGAACCACACACTCCCCTTCTTGCGGATAAGCATCCTCACAATCATCATCATCATGTGGATCATTTTTGGGTTCCTCTCCATCTTGAGGTTTGACCTCATTCTCTTCTTTTTCAAGACCCACTTCCTCACCAAGGTAATACAATCTCCCTTCCCTTAGGATCACATTACGCCAGTTTGGACATTCATTGGCTTTATGTCCCCAACCTTGGCACTTGAAACATTGGAACCCTTTAGGATTAGGATACTTGTGAGCTTCTTGCCGAGGAGGAAATTTGTGGATTGTTTTAGTCTCGGGCAGCCTTGTAGTGGCGGGTTGGTCCTTGTTTTTGGGCCAACCCGAAGATGGTTGAACCATATCTTTGCTCCTCGGCCAACCCGAGGTTGATGGTCCCTTTGCCTTGAACGACGACCTCTCTTTAAGCTCCCTTTCAATCTCAAGAGCCGCTTGGAAAATCCCTTCAACGGTATCAAACTTGTGAAGCGTCAGATGGGTGGAGATCTCTTTGTTCAACCCACACTTGAACCGAATAATGTCATGGCCAATTTGTTCTCCCCGATGATCAAGCTTCAACATGAGTTGTTGAAACTTGTCATAGTATGCCATAACACTTCGATTCCCTTGTCGCAAATTGTACAACCTAGCAAGCAACTCATGATGATAACTTTTGGGAAGATACCGTTGCCTCATTAGGTACATCAACCGAAACCATGGTGGTGGTTGTCCCTCTAACAACTCGTTGCCGAACCGCGTGACGTATTCCCACCAAGTGTTAGCATAGCCTTCAAAATGAGCTATGGCATAACAACTCTTGTTCTTCTCTGAGATATTATTCACTTGAAACATTTTATCACACGCCGACTCCTAAGCAAGATACACCTCGGGGTCACTTTCACCCTTAAAGATAGTAGGCTCAATTTGATGGTATTGATGCCTACGTCTCTCTCTAGGTGTCAGTTTCCCCTTTCTCTATACCCTCGGTATCTCCTTGGATCCACACGACCCCCTCTCATCTCTTCCTCCCTCATGTAGGCATCGTCAAAGGCTCCATACCCTTCATAATCCTCTCTACCATATTCCTCAAGGTGGACGGGACGGTTTTGGACATTTGGAACTTGATTCGAAGGAATTGGATTTTGTGGAGGTGGTGGTCTTTGGTTTAGTGGAGCTTTGAAGGGGGGTTCGAATTTTGTGGAGGCATTTGACGTCCGAGTACCTCTTGCGGAACTTGAGGCGTTTGGGAATGGGTTGGTCTATTGGAGTCTCGGTTTAGAGGGTTATAAGTGGTTTGGCTTGCGGCATTTAGTGGAGCTAGTGAAGGATTTGGCAATTGTGGCCATGTTTCGGGAGTAACAGTGGCGGAGGAATTTCTATCATGTCCACTTGCCGAAACATGTCGAGGAGTAGAAGGACGAGAGTTCCTTTGACTCTCCACTTGTTCTAACCTCCCACTAATAGTCGTCACTTCTCCCCTTATGGCTCCCACTTCCGTACTCAACCTTTCAAGAGCTCGGGTCATAGCCTCAAGAGTGACCCTCACATTCTCCATTTCATTAGAATCCACGGTTTGAGATGTGGTTCTCTCCATTATTAAGGTATCACCTACACAAGCAACAAGCAAGTTAGTTTAAAATCCCTCTCCTCACTCACACTCTCTTGGTTTACTCACACTCAAGTTCCACAAGTGTTGTAGATTGGCTAGGCACCCGGGAATCCGTAAGGTATGAGTATGCTCTTGCCCGGAATGGATTCTTGTTTGAAACTCAAAGAATTCTCGTCGGACTAGAGCCAAGAGTTACAACGTATTCAAATGACAAAAGCACACAAACAAACAACGTTAACACGAAGAACGTACACAAACTAACTTACAAGCTAGTAGGGTATTACTAGGTTGTCAATTAGTGTCGAGCAAACAAACGAAACTAGGAAACAATAAAATGAAACTAAGAAATCTAAAATTTGAACTCAAAAATATTGCGTGAACAGTACTTTAGTGACTTGACAATCCACTATTGGCCTTGAGTTTTATCAAAATTTTATTTCCCAATTTCAAGTCTTGATCAATATACAATTTGGAATTGTTCAAATTTCAAAAGCAAAACTTGATTTCTTTGAACTTTCTCCTTGAAACAAGGTCCTTAAATCAAGGAAAAGTAGATGAAAAGTCTTTGAAGTGATAGGGACAAGTCTTTCACTAACAACTACTACAAGCTTGTCTTTCACCTTTTTAGATCTAGTTTGCACTTTAAGGATTAACAAGATGATGAAAGGGTGAAGAACCTTAAGAACACAACAACTCCAAGAACAACAACAATTTCAGTTTCCAACTCCACTACAACAAGACCATCAAATCGGCCAAGGTTTAGGTAACAACAACATCCAACTCGGCCACACCTTGTTCACATCTACAACTTCAACAAGTTCAAGTTCAATTTTAGATTTGGACACTTTTTAGTGTTGATGAGAAAGAAACCAACATTAGAAACACTCTAAACAAACAAAAGACTACAAGTTCTAGACTCACAACAAACAAATCTTGGCCAAGCAGCAACACAATTTTCGGCCAAGAACACAAAATGGACAAATTTGCACTTTTCTGGATTTTTTTTTCAGTTTTCAGCTTTTTTTTTTTTTTTAATTTTCCTAGCAAGAAATTGGTATTGTAAGAACAATACCAAAGATGGCTCTGATACCAAATGATACAATACTAAGTGTGTATCAAGAGATTCCAACACAAGAACAACAACATGAACAACAAAGTGCTAGTGAATCGAAAATGGTCACACACGACTTCACTAGGCTTGCAACACTTGTTTGAGCTAGAAAAGTGAGTTTAACAACAAGAACAACAAAGACAATATTGCTAGTGAATCGAAAGAGCCCCACACGGCTTCACTAGACTTTTATATTCAACAATACAATGTTAACAAGATTTACATAGAAAGAGATAGAAACTTGACACACAATATTCATTAATCTAAGAACCCTAACAAGAGAAAGAACCCTAAGACTAATAAATATCAATACCACGTTCTTACTTGGACCAAGAGGAACTCAAAGAACCCCAAGAACCTAGTTTCTAGTCAAGATACAACACTAGTATCACTCTACTAGTGAGAATTCGGTTTTGGCCTCTCCAAATGAGAAAGAGAAGTAAAAAATTTACAAGTCTTTTGTTTCTTGAATAATAGGAATGAACTAAAGCAAGACTAGCCCTATTACATGGTTTATATAGTCACTTAGAAAGGAGGGATAAAGACCAAAATACCCTTGGCATTTAAGTGGGTGGGTTTGGGGTGTCTTGGTGGGCCTCTTCACATTTTATTAAATATAGGCCCTTAGATGGGCTCACAAGGGCCTCACACATGGCCAAGAATGTGAACAAGGCTTGGAGTTGTTGCAACTTACGTGCTTCGCTTCGTGTGAAATGTCTCGAGCTAGGAATTCCCGTATCAGTTAGGCCAAAAGACATAACAAATTTGAAGAGACCATACCGGATTCTGAAGGCTGTCTTTGGAATGTCGCATTCTCTGACTCTGAGCTGATGATAGTCGGATCTGAGGTCTATCTTAGAAAAACAATTGGCACCCTGAAGTTGGTTGAATAAGTCACCAATCCTGGAAATTGGATACTTATTATTGACAGTAACCTTGTTCAACTAACGGTAATCGATGCACATTCTAAGAGAACCGTCTTCCTTGCATACGAAAAGAACTGGAGCACCCCATGGTGAGATACTAGGCTCGATAAAACTCTTGTTTAGGAGATCTTTCAATTATTCCTTTAATTCCTTGAGCTCGGTTGGAGCCATTCTATAAGGTGGAGTTGAAATAGGTCGGGTATCTGGAAGGAGATCTATTCCAAAGTCAATTTGCCACTCGGGAGAAACTCTGAGCAGATTATCAGGAGACACTTTTGGAAATTCTTTGACCACAGGAACTGACTCAAGATAGATGCACCCTTTGGAAATCATTTTCCTTGCCTTAAGGAAAGAGAGAAACCGACCTATAGGCATTGAGGTATTACCCTTCAACTCTAAGACCGAATCATTTGGAAACTGAAAGTAGACTACTTTGTTTCTACAATTAACTAAGGCATAGCAAGAGTGGAGTCAATCCATGTCAAGAATAACATCAAAATCTGTCAAGTTTAACTCTACAAGGTCGACTAAGATGACTTTCTAGGATTCCGTGAATGCGCAATTTCTGTGTACCCATCTGGCTATGACTGAATTACCATCTGGATTAGAAACTGAAAAGGGTTTTGCGAGAATTTCAGGGCTGACACCAAAGTCTACTCCTATAAAAAAGGTCACAAAGGAAAGTGTGGCTCCGGGGTCTAACAATGCATGCACGTGAATATGAAAAACTTGCAACGTACCAGTGACCTTAGGAGAACCCTCCTGATCCTGTCGAGTTTGAAGGGCATAGAACCTATTCTGACGATGTCCACCAGCTGCACTAGATGTGGCACCCTGTTGAGTCGTCGACTTGCTGGAGCTTTTAAAAGTTAGATTGACTTTGTTGACGAAGCATTCCTTCAATCCGTGGTCTGTCTTGCCACACCCAAAACAAGCATCACTACCTGTCATACACTCACACCTGTGGTTCCTACTGCATTTTGTGCAAATTGGGTTAGTACGAACACTATTCACACTACCCTAGGACTTAGAGCATGGCACTCTATCTCGAGTATCCTGCCTGAACTTGGGTACTGGAGCACTAGCAGAAGATGGGGCTGGAGCTGAAGATTGTTGGCGGAATTGAGAACGATTACCATCATCTGACCTCTACCGAGAGAAATTAAAACTACCAGTTGTGGCTCTGTTACTATCCCTTTCCTTCTCCTTGATTTTCTTCTCTTCAATCTATTGAACATAAACCATCAATCTGGAGATGTCCATCTTTTTAACCAACATTGTTGTTCTACACTCTTTGAGCACGTCCTCAGAAACACCCGACACAAATTTGCTCATTCGGGCTGAGTAAACTTAGGTGAATACTCTTTCACACTCATGTTGCCCTGCTTCAGGTTATGAATTCCTGCACCTTGGCTTCCTTTAACTTAAGTGGGAAGAACCTGTCCAGAAATGCAGCAACAAACTCATCCCACTCTACCGATCCTGCATCTGCACCTCTATCATCATTCCATTGCTTTAACCATGTGTGAGAAACTCCTTGCAATTGATAAGCAGCCAAATCAACATTTTCAGTTGAAGTGACACCCGTGATATCAATAACATTTTGTATACTATCCAAGAACTCATATGGGTCCTCGTCAGACTTAAACCCAAAGAATACCGGAGGATTCATCCAAATGAAGCCTTAAACTCTAGTTGATGTCGTATTCACAGCTGGGTTGGTTAGTGCAACAACCTGCTGATTATTCTGTGTGGTCATGGACTAGGCTAATGCTATGAAAGCAGCCCTAAACTCAGCATAGGAAGCTTGTTCGTTCAGAGGATTTGCTGGAGTTGGTGGTGGTGCTTGTTGATTCCCATTCCTCCTTTCGTTAGTTCTCTTGGGAGGCATTTTCTGTAAACATGTAGAGAATGAGTTATTAGAAGATTTTAATAGAGTTCACACTCCATAGCGGATATGAACATGAAAGAAGTGAAACTTTTCCTAAAACGTTTCATAGCCTCTCGCTCATAAGTGTGGCACGCTTCACACCCATGAACAAGACTACTTAACGCGGCTTTCAGACACCCTAGGAAACTTTAAATCTAATGCCTGATACCAGGTTTGTCACGACCCAAGACTGCCTCCTAGTCGTAACACGGTGCTCAGAGTCACAAGTGACCCCAAGCTAACCCATGGCTTGGCAAAACACTAAGAGTATTGAAGTCAATAATGAGATACTGAGCGAAAACTAAACTAAAATGACCTGATTATAATAAAATCGAAATCAGTATTGGATATCAAAGCTAAGACCGTTCGACATAACCAACTGTCTGAAATTAGAAAAAAAATATATTGAAAAGAAATGCTGATATTTGGCTCTCGAATGATGAGGACTCACCAAACGTTGTTGCTGATATAGTGCGGAATCGTACTAAGCGCGATCTAGATACTGAGCATCATAACCTATATTATAACAATATAGCGTAAAGAAAGTATGCGATCAGTACTTTGAATGTACTGAGTATGTGAGATGGGAAAATAACTTATATAGGGTGAAATGATGCATGTGACATGCTAAATAGATGTAAGACCAAGTAATAACGTGTACTGTATGATAAGTTGAACAACTGAATATAAGGTCATGCAAGTATCTATATCTGAACTATGAACTGTGAATTGTGGGAACTATCATTAATCGCCATACCCCAATTTGAGCTAATCGGGGTCCAGCCGGTAACTCTAATTGAATAGGTGTTCAGTACCTTGCCAAGGGTACGAACATTGACTAACGTGACTAAACTGATGTCCGAAAGGACTAAGGTGTTAATCCTGGTCTAACGGGTGACCTTTAGAACCTACGGTGGCATCGTAGTTCTGGAACTTGAGAACTTCTACTAAAGGTCTCAATCTAACTGCCAGGTGAACCTCCATCCCTGTGTTCACTCGGTGCTAAGTACTACTTCCAACTAAATGACATTGATAACTGAAAATGCTCAATAATAATAATATTCTGAAAATCGACAATAAATGCATAATCTGTAAGTATTCAATAACATGTAAGGTGGAGAATCTAGCATTCGTAAGTGTATGCATGAAATCCTAGGTCATCGGGTGTTCATAACCCACCATCTCTGAAGAATGCAATTAATCATGGCAATATTAAAATCCAAATGTAATAAGAAATCTCATAATTCAAGTCCAAAAATCAAGAATTTATCAATATAATGAGACTTTATAATTCTGAGTATGGAAAGTTGCTCAAATTTATGGGAAAACATATATCCATGGTTTAGTTAAAGAAATAAACTGAAAACTTAAGAAATAAATACTTTCCATGGAATGCCTAAGCTTGGAGGGTGAATTAAACTTAGAGAATTGAGTAATCTTTGGGACTCAATGGGTGAAAGGAAACCCATTGATGAAATCTCACATACCTAAGGTTTAAAACCTTGAAGAAATCTTTGGATTTGAAGCCTGAAGTTGAAAAACCCTATTTCTTGCTTAGAGAGGAAATTACCTCTTTCTCTCTCTAATCTAAACTTTCTAAGTGTTAAATGAATTTTGAGGAAGGGGGGACTTATGGGTGTTCTAGTCTAATCATTCAACCCTTGGAAAGCTTAAATGATGTAGTTTTGGTGTTAAAATGGTGAGAAAAGACCAAACAATCCCTCAAAAATCGTCGGGGAAACTCCTGAAGCAGTCCCAGCGGCTTAGGCTACGACTCGTAGGGTCTAGCTACGAATAGGAGCCTAAATTGTAACCAAAGGACCTAAATTTTGGTCCCCGCTGCCGTGACGACGAGTCACCCGACGACTCGTAGTGTCCTGACGACGACAAGTCGTCACTGGCAGCTTTGACAGTGCTTTAGTAATTTGGTCATGACCTTTTACTCCGATATTGGATTAAGGCGAAATTGGTAGCGTTGGAAAGCTAATTCAATTATCCGTCTTTTAGTGGGTCTTGAGGTCAAAAACTCTTAGTAATCAAAAAGTTATGCTCGTTTGAAGCTGACTATAGCAATATTCTTCACAAGTATTCAATCGGTAAGGGATATTTTGATTTGTCTATAAGCTAGGAGTTGTCAGAGGCCTTAATATATGTCTAAATCACTCATCAAACTATCAAAACATGATAGTTTGATTTTTGCATGAACTTGAAGCTTGGTTCTAATATTGACTTGGATTTTCGGAGTGTTACAACTTATTACAGGACAAACTAATTATTCACTGTTTATTACTATATATTTTTGGATTTCATTCTGTAAAAAGGTTATCAGATAACTCGTGACCACAATGAAACTTTTGAACAGATACCATGATGTTCTTTTACAGTTTAGCGACGAAGGAACAGAGAACAGTATAGCTCACACTATTTATCTGTGGCCTTCTATTTAGTCATAATGTAGTTTTATGTCTCTATCTATTTGTCAGTAACAAAGGCTTTTCATCTCTGTTTTCCAGGCCTCTGTCGTAAGGCAGATGAAGGACTCTGAGATGGCAATGCAATGGACCTTGATATATCAGCTGACAAGCCGGCTCCGGGTGCTTTTACAGTCTACTCCATCCAAGCGTCTTCTATTCGAATATTCAACAGCATCACAAGATTAAGCTTAGGTTTTTGACCGTGTACATATTTGTTTCTTGCTATAGGAGCCTAGATGTCTAGAACAACCCCCCAAAACCATCCTCTACTTGTCAGCCACAGGAGAACTAAAAAAGGAAACCTCATTGCTGCATCTGGATGATCTTGATTAGTTGTAAATTTCATTGTTCTTTGCTAAAAGAAGGAACAAATGAGCATGTTTATAGGTTATCATTACTTCTGGTTCAAATATATGCAAGATGACTACTGTTATATGTCTCTTCATCCTGGTAATTTTGAGTTGAAGGACTTAAACAGTTGCATCTCTTTACTGATCCCAAAGCTATTTTTCCTTCAATTTTCTGGTGTGGACAGAACTTTGGGTTTCAGGATAAGCATATGAGAGCATTCTTTGACTGACAGTGGCATAATGAGAGCAGTTCCCCTGTTTGAATTCAAATGTCATTTGGAACCGATGCAGATGCTTCTTTTTCCTATTCATTATGATTATGAACATCGTCATGTGAACTTTAGTATATATTTTGAAGCAATCAAAAATTAGAATGTCAACTTTACATTAATATCTTAAAATGATTAAGATGACCTTAAGAGATATTTTTTAAAAAGTATCCTTACAAGAGGAATGACAAACAATTGAAATTGAATTTGAGGGGCAGCGAAAAGTGATTTCAAGATCACAAAAGATATTACTGATAAAATAGTAAACTTTTAAACAAAACATCTGTGCTTACAAGCAAAGTCATAAGTTAGAAAGTGAATAACTTATGTATGACTTTTGGACAATTTTGGTTAACTTTTACTGTCTCGCTTAGCGCATAAATAAACCAAAAAAGTGCTTATAAATAGGTCTTCCCATCCAAACTTCCCCAAAACACCTAATTGTGCTTCATGATATGTAATATAGTAATTTAGATTAGTGTACTGTAGCAGAAGTGGCTTGGCCAAAGCAGAGACTGAAGAAGCACCTTCAAACACACAAGCAGATCATTTTTTCAAAATATATTTTTCATTCAGAGAAACATATGATAACAGAACAATCAGAAAAATACAAAATAAGTCATCCAATATCATCTCTATATTACAGCAGTGATTCAAACTCTTCATCAAATAAATCTTCCCATCCAAACTGCCGCTGCATTCTGCAGAAAATTCAAGCCTGCAGATAAAGAACTTGTAGTAATCACACCAAATTTTTTTTTTTTGTAGATAAAGTGATTTTATTACCAAGTAACAGTTACAAATCAAAATAAAGTAAACTGGACAGGCTCAGTTTACATTTGCATCCTACTTACCCTCCTATTCTATCAGTTTCTATCAATTACCTGCACCAGTATCCAAATTGCATTACATAGGATAGAAGTTTAGAGTCCGTAGCACATTGTATAGTCTTGGCCTTGATTTTCCTCTCACATGCACATCTTGTACAACTTGTTTTGCTAACATTGCAGGAGTTCTGTTCACCTTTTGAAAAATCCTTTGCTACCAGGAGACAATATTAATCCTAGCCACACCTTGAAATGCAATCACCAAAACCTCCATGGATCCTTGTATGGAGGAACATAGTTTTCTGTGGGAGGAAGAAGTCGGAAAGATGCCACCGTCTTTTCTAATGCGAGCCCCATCTGCAAAATAAGGACTATGTAATGAAATCTGCAGCATAGCATAAATATTGGAGGGGGCGAACAGAAAAAGTGAAAAGTTCTCCACGATGGGAGATTAGCCCCGCTATTTTAGTTGTTGCATCTAGCAAAACAATGCCATGCCAAGATTGAGCAACTAAAATGAAGAAACAGAGTTTTAATTCAGAATCAGAATCTGTTTCCTTTTCTTTGCATGTGGGTTAAGAAATGGACCTTGAAACTGGAACAACCCCAAGAGTTAGCTCATGTGGGGAGAATTGCCCAAGACTATATCTAAGGAGACCACAACTCATACATTCAACCAATGTGAGATTTGACACACACTTACATGCCTAGGACTGGACACTAGAGCATGGATAATATAACGTGGATGCCCAACATTAAGAAACACCAACAAGGATTGAAGGATCTGAGATTGATACCATGTTAAGAAATAAAATTTGGATCTAACTCAACGCCAAAATCTAACTCACAAAGTAAGAATTATCCAAGACTTTATAAGCAGAACACAATTCATTTCCTCAGCGAATGTGGAACTTGACACAATGTGTGTATTTGTTTTCTTTATCAAGTCAAGAAAACAAGCCGGAATCGCTAGTAATGGCTGGTTGCTGTACGGTGCAATGGTTAAGAGTTTCGCATGTAACGAAGGCGTCACAAGTTGTCTCTTTCGTAAATACAAGGTTAGCCTATGTATAACAGATAGACTCAATGTGGTTCCCAAACCCCACACGTATTGGGAGCTTAGTGCACTGAATTGCCTTTCTTTATGGGAGAATGAAGCATCCATGTAATGTTGTTTAAAAGGAACGATAAATTGATCCTGTGACAAGAAGGCTTCAGTGCTGTAGAACTTCACAAAAAGAAACGCCTTCCATCGAATCTTGTAAGGGAGCATCACAAACAATATCTCTAGATAGCACTGTGCCCGTGATGATTACCAGCTGAACTTCTTAAATGTCTTCATCATTTTCAATGAAATACAGAAAGGAGCAAAAATATCATCTGTCGGGTTCGTGTACGGCTATTTATAATACTATCAAGTATGCAAGGGCTGTGCTGGAATACTGTACAACTAAATGATACAACCATTATGTAATATTATAAATTCTTGGAAAAAATTCTAAATGAGAATCACAAGATAGAACCACTTACTTTTTCCCATTGCTTGCCAAGAGTGGAAGCACTAAAAGTATACAAATAACCTGAAATGACAAGCATTCTCCAATAAGCTAACCAGCAAATTGATTCCTCTAGGTATATCAAACAACAGTACACATTTCTAAGAATTCCATGCCACTGAAACACATCACTTTGGTTAAAGGTACAACATATCTTGAATTTATTACTGACATTTATATTTTTGAACTATTCAAAGAAGACATTAACTTTATCAAATGTTTATTAGACAAAGTAAATTTAGAAAACAGTTATAAATCCAAAATAACGACATATTCCTAATTTGTCATGTCCTCAATAAATTTTTACATAAGATTCTTTTATTCTTTGGAAAAGATCAAGACGCAATGAAGTCATAACTACCCCCGTACTAACCCAATGATATATGCTTGAGGAACAATGATCAACCATATCCAAGAAACCAGATCAAACCAGAAAATAAGCACTTTTTTGTACCACCTTTTAAAGCCCATCTTGACTATCAACTGAAAATCTTAAAGGGTTGATTGATTACACAAGGATAAGAGATTAAAATCCTGGATAAAATCTGGAGTTAATTTATGTTGATTGATTACACTACCACAATTGTGGGATTTTTTTTTTTTGTTGTTGTTACCACGCTCTATGTAGGATAACATCCCGAAATTAGTAACAGTCTTGGGATAAAACAACAAAAGGACACATTTGCCCATCTCCAACACTTTTCTCCGAAAATCAAAAGGGCAGCCCAGTGCATTAAAGCTCCCGCTATGTGCAGGGTCCGAGGAAGGGCCCAAACTAATGCATGCATTAACATTCCAATACACTCTACCAAACGACCCCTTAGCTAAAAAGTACCTCCTACTAATAAAATGCGCTTTCATTTTCACCAAAATATTATGCGTGCGAAAGTAAATAAGATGAAGACTAATTATAAGTCAATTTTACCGTCTCGTTCAGCTGTTGAAGCAACATAGTGGCGGAAAAGATTCGGTTCTTGAGCCTGCATGTCACAACATGAAATATGAGAGTCGTCGAAGATCATTCAGGATTTAGATTTTAACTTAGGAAACTTACTACTCTGGTTGGTGATTTCCGAACAACGTATTCATAGTACCAATAAGGTTCACCATCAATCTAATTAGTTATAAAAAAATAAAAGAAGGTAGACTTAGTGCATGCTGAATACAAAGTGAGTCCAAGAACTCATAAATGATAAATCATGAAAATGTATAACACAGTTACCACATGAGTGAGAAGAAACTCACTTCAGAAGCATGAGCATCAAGAAGTGAACTTTCAGCCAATCGCTGAGTAGAGGTTACACGCTGTTGAAACATATGAAACTGTTAACTCACACAGACACCATGATGGATTTATTTTGAGATCCATGCAAAAGAAAAGGGCAAAGAATGGGCTGGGCATTTCAAGAAGTTTTTGAAGGCAGTCCAAGAAAGAACATGTGCAATAATCCAACCAATGTGCCATCTACTTAAGAGTTTATGTAACCGAATCTCCCACGAGAAATTTTTTGATGCATGAACAACTTATTTGTTTTCTCTGGGTGATCAGTTCAAAATTGTTATCATTTATTCTCAAACAGAGCAATATGTAAGCTACATATTGTATTGGCGAAGTAGAAGAAGAAGCTGAAAATCTGATGAACTAGTAAAACATCTACTAACAAACAGCCAGGGTTTGATATGCAAACCACATCATATACTTGCTAGACTCAATTATTTATTTCTTCCTTTGGAGACGTACAGTCAGTTCTTTGAGATGGAACATAGAGTCAATTACCAAAGCAGATTTATCAGACAAAACAGAATCAGCAACGTCTTTTGCACGCCATGTACTTTTCTCCTTTGACTTTAAGAACTGTGAGTTGGGAGGACCTATCTGAACAAACATGTTGCATTAAGTCTCAAAGAAAGAACAGAAATATGGTCAAAGTTAACAAGAATAAATTCAGGTGTAGAGGAATAACCGAAACAGAAATGATGAGATTATCAATGATGTCAACTCGTTCAGACACAATGCGAAGGCGTGCATCAGCTGTGTGATATATCAACAGATGGAAAAAAAAAATCATTAAACGAAAAATAAAAAACCGCACTTTAGAAGTTTGTGACTCAAGTATAGTTTTTTTCCTTTTGGGATAAATGAAAGTATGTATAAGTAGCCTATGATAGGGCAGCAGTGCTCAGAGACACTTGCCGCGCAGTTAGGACTTTTACCTAGTTCAGTGACTTCCCTAATATCCTACCAGAATATCGAATAAACCATATTTTATGTATCACCTTCTTTGAAATGGGAGACAAGCTACACCAACTTACGTGATAGTGGCGCAGCCGATGAATAACGCTCCGGTTTTCTGGTTTCCACCCTTCAAATAGATAAAAGAGTGAGGTTCCTACAAGTTAAGGATGCAGTGCATGAAAATAGAGGTTTTCTTTCACATGGTGAAAATTACAACTCATTTATATAAAATAAAATAAAACCACAAGACGAACAAATACAAAATGGTTGTTAAGCGAGCCGCAAATCCCTACTTGTGAGATTTCATTGGGTATGTTGTTGTTGTAAGTGAGCCGCAGAACTGTGTCCGCGGAAAAGTGTACTATACAGAACAGAAGTGGATTTGGACATTAAAAATGGATAGAGACTTTTGGCAAGTGAAAAAAGAACTAGAAGTTCTTACTTTGCATTATGAGATTTTAATAACTGAATCCAGGGGCAGGAGTTCAGTCGAATGTATCGGTGAAGGTCCCCTAGGACTGTCCAAACGTACAAAAGGATTTGAATGTGTACTTCAGCAACTAGTCTTTTTATTCCAAATATTGATGAAAAATAAATTAGAATTTTCAAAGGTCTAAGCATCTTTGGCCTAAAATTATCATGCCCATTATTTCTGAGTATAAAACTCATAAGAAACCAGCATGCATGCTAAATGATTTTCTTTCTTCAATTTCAAAGACACATGGAAAGCAGACAGGGACCTAATAATAAAGCTATTGCTTACCATTTGAATACAAACTTCTTAGATGGCATTTCAATAGGATACAAGTATGAATAGGCATTTATGTCATCGACAGATGAAGCCATTTTCAATTCTTCTTCAGCACTACGACCTGCATATAGCCAAGCAAGTGTCTCTTCACTAAACCTAAAAGCGATCAGAAAATTGCAATACAATATTACAATATTTTCCCTTGAAACAGGGATCTCTACATTAAGCTAAGTATATGAATAAAAATTCAACTGTATTTACACATAAAATCATGCTGCCCCGAACTAACCTACATAATACACTTCAATCCCAGATGAATTCAGTTGTCAAAGACATGTATTTAACTACCTTGTTAATTTTTAACCATCCAAAGGTTCCACTTCCAATCAAGCCAATATACGACGCAACAATTGAATATACTTCTGGAAATACCAGTAGCTACTGCTTTGCAATGAACAAGTATTAAAACTTAAGTGAAAATGAAAGGAAGTACCTAATTGCACCAATTTGAGAGTTCATGGGGCTGATGAGTCCAAAAAGTTTACTTGGGCTAACTTGTTTTTAAAAGTTTAAGACGGTGGGACATACTTAATTTACAGAACGAGATCCTGCTAAACGATATGCTTAATCCATACCACCTGAGAAAGCATTAAGGAGTCCCCCCCAACAAGTTCTTTCACTTAGTTTTTAAGTGGAAGAAAGACAATATACCCTTCAGTGTCAATATTGCTTCACGGTTGCTGTTAAAAGGACACATCATCCTTTTATTTACCAAAAAAAAAAGAAAAGAAACTATACATAATCTCAATCAACAATGCTGATCTTCTGGCAATCTGGAATGAATGAAACAATGACAACAGAGAGATGGAAAATGGTCCCCGTAAGCATTTGGTGGACAATTTGGAAGGAGAGGAATTCTAGGTGCATCAAAGACACAAGCTGTTCTTTACAGAAGATTAAATCCAACTGTGCTCTTTTTTTTGGGTTTTGGCGCAAATCTGAAAATTAGATGGTCATGATGTAATTTAGAAATATTAGGATCCTTGTAAGAAGAACAAGGATGTTGTAAATATCTTTTTGGATTCCGGTATTTTATGCTGATGATTACTTATATATAAAAAATAAGTTACCTTTATTTATAAAAAAAACTCAATCAACTAGGAGAGGACCTAGTACAGTTTTCAGCATACCAAACTAACCGTTTCTGACTTGGATGTCCAAACATCCACACACCCGGCATTGGTTTTGAATCAGCTGCAATATTATATCTTTCCTTCCTCTCCAACACCCCACCAACTTTCATCTTGATTCATTTTAAGGTAGTCTAACAAGGTATACAAATGCCAAAGCTACACTTTATCCCTCATTTTACTTCCTACACCTCCATGCGGATCAAATAAAGACTAAAAGCACAAATAAAGCATAGGTTTTATCTGCAGTAACAAGATTTAGGGTGAAACAACTAATTGCTGAGTCCTAATTACATGTATGGCTTCCGTGCTTAGTCCATCCAGATTTACTTGACTACTTTCTAAATTATAAACTATATTGTTTTCTCCTTTATCCAGATTATTCTGATAACCATCCTAAACATACATGTGTTTTAAGTCATTATCATATAAAGACTATCCCTTTATGAATATAACTTTTTTCCTCAGTCCTCAAAGGACTAATCTATCTTTTAAAGCTTTTCTCTCTCCGGCAATTCAAACAAAAATAAACTAGCATTGTTTCATATACCATGAAAATTGGTTGACATACTATTCCACTTTTTAACGATTCAAAATCCGTCTCAATTTAAGTGTCTTACGTTACTTTTTAGTCCACCTCAAAAAGAGTGTCTTTTTCTAGATTTGGTAAATTTTCCTGTTCCCAACATCCTACATGTTATGTTGCTCGGACTATTCAAAAAGTATCGACGGGTGCGTGTTGGACACTCCAAAAGTAGTGCATTTTGGAGAAATTTAACACGGGTGCAACAACATGACAAATTTAAGATCACCAGACGTAAAGGACTACAAACATCTTTAATTTAAAACCACAAGATTCAAAAGTCTACCTTCATTTCTTAAACGTAGTGCCCAGTCAAACTAACAAACTTAAATTGGGGCGGAGACAGTAATACAACTACTCCCTCCGTTTCAAATTAGTTGGCCCTCTTTCTAAAAAATTTTGTTTCAATTTACTTGTCCAACTTATCAAATCAAGACTATTTTACACTGATTCTTCCCATTCTACCCTTAATGGGTATTAAATAATCTACACTTTTCAATTTTTTTGAATATAACATTTTTATAGTATCAATACAAACTTTATGACTTGACTTTTTTCCGTTCAAGGTGTACTACTAGTATTATTCCTATAAGATGACACGACACCACTTTTATACTATGACCATAACCATTTCAACCATTTAACTTGTAAATCTAGCGGCTGGCTGCCGAAAGGGTTTCTAACTTATTGGGACAAGGAAAGAGTTCAATAATGTTAATAAGTGACTTCAAATGACAATGCTGATATTTGTATTATCATTAACATTACAAACCGAAACAGCAGCCGAGATAAGGTAAGAAAAATTTCACACAACACAAACCCCCCTCCCAAAAGAATATATATATATATATTGGAATGATACACCCCAATTAAAAATAAAAATGCAAACTTGACAGAGTCTATTTTTACCTGAAAATGGGAAAATAAGAGAGAGTGAAGAAGAAAGAGCAATGAAGGTTAAGTCCCTTCTGGAAACCCCACAGTAGGAAGTGGGTTCTTTGCACAAGTGTGAAGATGCCATGAATTTGCCACATTTCTTTTGCTTCCACAGAATCTTGCTCTGCTTTCTACAAGAAACCAAAACCAACTAAAGGTAAAAAAAAAAAAGTAATGTTTTTTGTTAAGATAAGGATATAAAGAAAGGGAGAACATAGGAGGAAAGAAAGAGTAGTACTTTGAGAGGATAGAAAGATTGGATGAAGGGGGCAATAGAGGAGGAGATGAGAGCAGAGCTGTTGCCATGGTTTAGGCTCTTTTCAGGATTTACCTCATCACCTCAAATCCAACAAAAACTACTACACTTGAAATAGAATAATACTATAATCCCGGGCCTAAAACGCCGTCTGGAGCCTAAAATATCTACCTATGAACTTAAAATATCTTCTTTTCTATTTATTGATCTAAAATATACATTTTATATACTAGATCAAAATTTTTCATTTTTATTATCTTCTTTCACAATACCTCCATAAAAATATATAATATATTTATACCATAAAAATTCATGATATATTTATATATTATACAAATTATATTTATATTATAAAAATACATAATACATTTATATCATATAAATTATATTTATACCATATAAATTATATTTATGCCATAAATATATTTATATCATTTAAATTAGATATAAAAAGTTTATACCATGGAATACTGAAAATATATATTTATGTTTAATAAATAAGTTTTTAACAAGAAAAGCACTTCCGACATAATGAGATATACCATAAATATTTATTTTATAAATTATATCAAAAATATAATAATACACTGACTTTGACATAAATTATATTTATACAACAAAAATACATGGTATATATGTACTTTTAACATATTGATTTTTATTCTATAAATATTTATCCATAAAAAATTATGGTTAACCCGTTACATTAGAAGTAAAAATACACGATAATAAAATAATATTAGACGATTAACATTTATGAAAAACAAAATGAAACATACACGAGCAAATAATGGAATACTTAGTTTATTTATAAATATTTGAATTTTGAATATAAGAGAGAAAATTTGAAAACATGAATTATCTTTTCCACTTTTAATTTGAATATTGAAAATATATCTCTTAAATTGAGGTGAATTGATAATTAATTATAACATTAAATTATGAATTATAATTATCTTTTCTGATTTTTTTAAATGGCTATATATCTAAAAAAAAATATATTTTTTTTAATATTGAAAAAGTACTATTATTTATGTAATTAAGTTTTAAGGATGACCTTTCCATGTAATTTGTCTAAATAAAAGGACAGAATAGACTCAATAGGTGGACGGAAAGGACATTTTAGGTCAAATAGGTAGGTGAAAAGGGCATTTTAGGCCCAATAGGTAAACAAAAAGGACATTTTAGGATCAATAGGTAGACGAAGGGTGTTTTTGCACAATTTTACATAGTTGGGGGATATTTTAGGCCCTTTTTCGTAAAAAAAAAAGTTCAACCTTTGAGAGGTCATTAAATTTTAAGGATTCTTGTAAATAAAAAACGTATTCACTTTATTTAGTGTTTTTAAATTTGAAATTGTATTTGGATATATTCAAAAGTATTTTAAAATTTGAATGTACTTTTTTATAAAGTGAGAGAAAATATTGAGTCCCAAAAAGTGAAAACACCTCAAGAAGTATTTAAAAAAAACAAAAATTGTGAAAACGTATTCTGGAATACACATTTGGTTATCATGGCCAAGTAATTATTTTGAAATAAAATGAAAACATATTTCAGAATATTTTAAAATTACAATTATGTAATTAAAAATTCAAAATATGTTAGGGAGTTTAACTAGTATCCACCAGTTAAAGCATAGAAGGCAACTCGAACTTTACATTTATTTATTCGTATTATGAAAAATTACAAAAGATCAATCGTGTAACACCCCGAAAATACGCCCTAGACGTCACACAGTGCCCAAGACTACAAGTAGTCCCAAGCTAACCCTTTAAGCCTTCTAACAACTTTGAAACTCATAATAAAGATAAACTTGACATATGAAATCTTGAAATAACTGAATTAATGTCTTAATTGAAAGTCTTAAACTTTGAAATCTTGAAACCAAACACTTTTAAGTCTATAACCGAAATAGTCAGACAAGCCTCTACTTCTAACTAGAGAGCCAGTGGAACAAGCCCCAGCTGACTCGAACTAAACAGAATCAAATAACTAAAATACTTCATTAATAGCAAGTTTGATAAAATGGGTCCTCGAACTATGAGGACTCACTAAGCGTCGGGATGTAGGTGGAGATGCTCGTAATCAATCACGCTGCTGGAACTGAGCACCAGAACCTACATAATAAAATAATGTAGCACATAGACTTATATGTGGATCGATACTTCTGGAATGTACTGAGCATGTGAGGGTGAATGCATAAGTAAAACAATAACTCATTATGCACTTAGATTCTCAAATAATGCATACTAAGCGTAAATGATCACCTTGGGCCTGAAAAAAAAACCAAAGCTGCGAAATAATACATATGAGTAATAAAGCATAATGATAAACTTTGTGAGCCATAACACTTAGTTCTAAAAGTTTTATTTTATTCTTTCTTAGGGAGGTTCTTCTAATTGACATAAACCATGTGAGCTATCATGGAGTCCAACGTCTTACCCACGTTGGGGAGAGCTGTTCTACCCTTGCCATCGGAATATCACTATGGGCGCTTAAACCTACGGCGGCACATAGTTTTGGGGTATGTAAACTTAGACTCATACCCAACTCGGTGCTAAATACTACTCCCTTATTACTTTATGCTCATACTTTAAAAAATTCACCTTAGCTTAGCATAAAAGGTTTATAATGAAAATTTAGTTATGCTTCTCTTTGCTTTAATCTGTAATTAAAATGAACAAGTGTGGATTCTATATCTTAGCTTAGGATCAAAAGAACAATCTTTCTTTAAATCTTGGTATAAAACCATCAAAGAAGCTTAAGATCATAGTCTTCTTGAAATCTCAAACTCATTCTTGGAATAAACTTATCAAATAAAAGTTAAGAGCATGATCTTCTTGAAATCTCAACACTTAAACTTAAGGCTTAAAATTCATGCTTTAAATCATGGTAATTCATAACAACCCTTCATGCTCAATAACAATCTTGAAATACTTCAACAATATCAAGTCAAGATAGTGTAATCTCATTCATAATGTAAACCTTATAAGTTAAAACATAGATATAAGCACTTCTTGATATATTTAAAACTTTAAATCTCACGATAATCACATGCTTCAAGAGTATAGAAACTTGGGTATGAACCCTAATTCAAAATAAGTAAACCTATCTTAAAATCATGCAATTTGGGCACAAGGGTGAAAGGATACCCTTGTTCATAACCCCACTTACCTTAATAGACTTGACTTGGTATAGAAATCTTGACTTTGGAAGCCTTGGAGATGATCTTGAAGGCTTTTCTTGAGATTCTTGGATTTGAAAACTTAGATTCTTGCTTATCTTGAAAAGAATGTAATGGATTTTTGAAGTTCTTGGAAGAAGGTTAGGGTTTCTTGGAGAGAAAAGTAAAGGAGAATGGGCAAATAATGCTTAAACCGATGTTTAATCTCTTGTTTTTAAGAGTTGGGGCAATAGGAAAAGACCTAACTTCCCCTCGGGAGATTAATTTCATAACTGGAATACTGTTTGGAGGCCTAGCGTGACACGATAACATGCTCATCGCTATACAGGCGCGACGCAATACAATCGCAGTGAGCTACTGGAATCGAAATCCAAACACGACCCAATCTTCATCCAAAAAATTTAAAACTTCCCCAAGACATGCTCTTTACACCCCTAAACATGAATCAATTGAAAAACCATTATTTCAGAGTCCGAAAGGTCGACTTAAAAATCCTCGAAGTTAGAGGGTCTTAAAAATAGCTAAGTCCTCAACACTTAGCTAAATTTGCAGGCTTTAAGTCTCTTATGCATGTGTTAGGAGTTGAACTAAGCTAAGTATAATACGGAGTATTACAATATCTTCTCTTGGGAACATTCGTCCTTGAATGAGACTACTTAAACTGAGGATTCTTAGGAACTGAGATTACGTACTGAACTTGCATAACTAAAAACATGATTACATGACTGAACTGATTTGTAAATACATGAAATGACATGAGAATGATTATATAAAGCTGGAATTGAGAATGGAAAAGAGATAATCTAAGGAAAAGTGTTACCTTAAGTAGAGTCTGCACTTGCAGAGAAAAGGTGAGGGTACTTGGTTCGCATATCTGCTTCTGCTTTCCAAGTGGCTCCCTCAACGGACTGATTTTGCCAAAGAACTTTGACCAAGGTAACTTCTTTGTTCCTTAGTCTTCGAATCTGACGATCAAGGATCTCAACTTGGATTTCTTTATAAGAAAGACTATCCGAAATTATCTATGCTCTCCAAAGGAACTACAACAGTTGGATCACCAATACACTTCTTTAATAAGGAGACATGAAACACTGGATGCACTAATGTCAAATCTGCCGGCAAACCAAGCTCATATGCTACCTTACCAAAACGATTCAAGATTTTTTAAGGACCAACTTACCGGGTACTAAGCTTCTCCTTCTAGCCAAATCTATTCACTCCACTCATGGGAGAGATTTTCAAGTGAACCAGATCACCAACCTCAAACTCTAGATCTCTCTTCCTTACATTTGCATAGAATTTCTGATGACTGTGGGTTGCTTTTAACCTCTGTCGAATTAACTAAACTTTTTCCATATCTTTAAACACCATATTTGGCCCTATCAACGCAGTCTGACCTACCTCAAACCAACCAATGGGAGATCTACATCTTCTCCCATAGAGAGCCTCAAATGGAGCCTTCTGAATACTAGAGTGATAACTGTTATTGTAGGCAAACTCAATCAACGATAAGTGATCATCCCAACTATTCTTGAAGTCAATAACACATACTCTCAACATGTCCTCTAGGGTTTGAATGGTCCTTTCTTCCTGACCATCTGTTTGAGGATGAAAAGTTGTACTGAGATGAACTTAGGTACCAAGACCCTTCTGAAAAGCTTTCCAAAAGTGAGAGGTACGGAGTACCTCTGTCTGAAATGATAGACAACAGGACTCCATAAAATCTCACCAACTCTCTAACATAAAGCTTGGAATAATCCTCGACTGAATAGGAAGTATGAACTGGCAAAAAGTAAGCTGATTTAGTCATTCTGTCTAATTTAACCCAAATTGAATCATGCTGACGATGTGAACGGGGTAAACCTGTCACAAAATCCATGTTCATCTCTTCCCACTTTCAAGTGGGAATGCTAAACTCCTGTATAGTGCTGCTAGGCCTTTGGTGTTCAACCTTAACCTATTGACGATTGGCATACTTAGCTACGAACTCTGTAATATCCCTCTGCGTGCCACTCCACCAATAAATTTCCCGTAAATCACGGTACATCTTTGTGGCTCCTGGGTGAATGGAGTAATACGCACCATGCACTTCTACCAAAATCTGCTGCCTCAAACCATCAATGCATGGCACACACAATCTACCCTGGTACCGCAACACACCATCTCTCCTTTGGGAGAAAATCTCTACCTTCTGATCTTTGACCGAATCCTCTAACTTAACCAAACTGGAATCCCAATCCTACTTTTCCTTCACTTCAAAAACCAAAGAAGATTCCAAACTACTCTGAACCCAAACACTACCTTCAGCTGAATCAACCAATCAAACACCTAATCTAGCAAGCGGATGAACTTCCTAAACTAACTTCTTTTTATCATTCTCAATATGAGTAACACTGCTCACAATAATCTACTAAGGACGTCTGCCACTACATTGGTCTTGCCCGAACGATACAACACACTCATGTTATAATCTTTCAACAACTCTAGGCACCTTCTCTGATGAAGATTTAAATATTTCTGCAAGAGTACATATTGCAAGATTTTGTGGTCCGTGAACACATAAACATATACCCCATTCAAATAATGCCTCCAAATTTTCAAAGCAAAAACAACAACTACTAACTCAAGACCATGGGTAGGATAATTCTTTTCATGAGGTTTAAGATGTCTAGAGGCATAGGCTATGACCTTACCTCTTTGAATCAACACAAAACCCAAACCAACTCTAGAAGCATCATAGTAAACAACAAATCCATCGAATCCATCTGGTAGCGTCAAAACTGGGGCTGAGGTGAGTCGAGTCTTCAACTCCTGAAAACTCTTCTCACAAGAATCTGACCACTAAAACTTGACTTACTTCTGAGTCAGTCTCGATATAGGGGATGAAATAGATGAAAACCCTTCAATAAACTATCGGTAATAGTCATCCAAATCCAAGAAACTCCTGATATCTGAGGGAGAGATGGGTCTGGGCTAGTTTCTCACTGTTTCAGTTTTTTGAGGGTCAACTCTAATACCATCACCGAAAATAATATAGCCAAGAAAAGATACTGATCTTAGCCAAAATTTGCACTTACTAAATTTGGTGAACAACTGATGATCTCTAAAAGTCTGTAGTACAATTTTGAGATGGTCTGCATGATCATTCTCACTATGGGAATAAATAAGGATGTCATCAATGAAGACTACGGCGAATATGTCCAAGTACTACTTGAACACTCTATTCATCAAGTCCATAAAGCCTGCTAGGGCATTCGTTTGCCTGAAGGACATAACCAAAAATTCAAAGTGACCATAACGGGTTCTGAAGGTTTTCTTTGGAATGTCACATTCCCTTACTCTAAGCTAATGATAGCCGAATTTGAGGTCTATCTTAGAGAAATAACTTGCACCCTGAAGTTGGTCGAATAAGTCATCAATATTAGGAAGAGGATATTTGTTCTTGATTGTGACTTTGTTCAACTAGCTGTAGTCGATGCACATTTGAAGAGAGCCATCTTTCTTACACACGAACAGGACTGAAGCTCTCTATGGAGAAACACTGGGCCTTATGAAGCCTTTATCTAGGAGGTCTTTAAGCTGCTCTTTTAACTCTTTAAGCTCGACCGGAACCATATGGTATGGAGGGATGAAGATGGGTTGAGTGTCAGGGAGAAGATCAATATTGAATTCTATTTCTTTGTTTGGAGGTACCCCTAGCAAATCTTTGAGGAACACCTCGGGAAACTTGTTGACTATATGACTACACCTCATTGAACTGTTGAATACACCTCGGGAACTGTTAGAGCTTTAGACTTAGTATCTTTGACTCGGACTAAATGATAAATGCACTCTTTCGATATCAACTTTCTAGCCTTAGGATAAGATATGAAATGACTCTTGGGAGATTTAGAACTACCTCCTAACTCAAAAACTGCCTCGTCAAAAAACTGAAACTTCACCACACGAGTGCGATAATCTATTGATACATAGCATAAATGGAGCCAATCTATGCCTAGAATGACATTAAAATCTACCATTTCTAGCTCTATGAGGTCTGCTAATATGATCTTATGTAGGAAAGTGATAGGACACTTCTTATAGACTCTCTTGGCAACAACTGAATCACCCACTTGGGTGGAAACTAAGAAGGGCTTGGAGATAAATTTATCGCAACCAAAGAAGTCACATAAAAGAGATTTGATCCTGGGTCTAACAACGCATATGCATCAAGATAAAAAAGACGAAGCATACCTATAACAATATCTAGCAAAATCTCCTACTCCTGTCGGGATGGTAAAGAACAAAATTGATTTTGGCACTGACTGCTATCGGTACTAGTTAATATGTCCCAAGGAGGAATTGGGCGACCCGGTGGAGCGGGTATGCTAGTAGCCTGAGTCTGAGGGCAAACATTCGTATTCCTTTACCTAGCATATGGGCACTCTTTGATTCCTTGACCCAACTTGTCACATCCATAACAACCCCTCTTTCCTATCAAACACTCACCAGAATGGTTTCTGCTATACTTTGCACATGTCTGATAACTGGGCCTTCTACCTACACTATTCTGAGACCTAGACATAGAAGTACTGCCCTACTGCTCCTGCTTAGTTCTGGGTTCGGGGCACTGGCTGAAGATGGTGCTGGAATAGATGAATAACCCTAAAACTCTGAACAATTTTCCCATCTAGACTTTGGTTGACCATACTCAAACTGTCTAGTTGTAGCCTTCTTATTTCTCTTTTCTCTTCTCTTCAACTTTTCTGCCTCAATCTGCTGAGCATGACTCATCAGCCTAGCAATATCCATATCCCCAATAAGCATTGCAATCTTACACTCCTTGACTATCAAATCAGATACTCCAGTAATAAACTTACTCATAGTAGACCTAGGGTTAGATACCAAATTAGGAGAATACTTAGACAACTGAGTGAACTTAAGGCAGTACTCCTTCACTGCCATCAAGACCTACCTCAACTTCATGAAATCCTCAACCTTAGCTTCCCTCATCTCACGTGGAAAGAACTTGTCCAGAAATACATCCTGAAATACCTGCCAACTCATAGGAGTTGCATTCTCTCCTCTACCTTCCTTCCATATAATATCCCAATCATAAGTAATATCTTTCAGCCTATAAGATGCCAATTCTACACTCTCCTCCTCATAACATGCATAATTTGAGTGATATTTCTTACCTTATCAATTAAGAGTTATGAATCCTGACCAACCTTTGACCCAAAGAACTCAGGCAGATTCTTTCTTATGAAGTCACAAATATTGGCTGCAGCTAAATTACCATTCTTCTGAAATGGGACCGCTGCCTGTTGGTTGCCCTGAATATTGGCATTCACAGCTTGGGCCAATACTTAAAAGGTAACCCAAAATTCAACATGAGATATTTTCATTCAAAGGGTCGGCGGGCAGGAATGGTTGGTCACCATTTTTGCATGCATTGGCTCAGCGAGAAAGCATATTCAGTCACGTTAAAGTACGAGTTAAAGAAGGTAGAGACAACTGTAAGCACGATAGATCATGAAATAAATGATGATTCCTAACTCGTTCCATAGCCTCTTGCTCATAAATATGGCGCGCTTCACATCCATGATCAAGACTCTACGCAACGCGGCTTGTCTGAATCCCTAAGACTCTTTAAAACCTTAGGATCTGATTCAAAGTTTGTAATACCACAGAAATACACCCTAGACATCACACGGTGCTCAAGACTACAAGTAGTCCCAAGCTAACCCTTTAAGCCTTCTAACAACTTTAGAACTCATAATAAAGATAAACATGACATATGAAATATTGAAATAACTGAATTAATTTCTTAAATGAAAGTCTTAAACCTTGAAATCTTGAAACCAAACACTTTTAAGTCTATAACCGAAATAGTCGGACAAGCCTCTACTTCTAACTAGAGAGCCACTGGGACAAGCCTCAGCTGACTCAAACTAAACAGAATCAAATAGCTAAAATACTTCATCAATAGCAAGTCTGATAAAATGGGTCCCCAAACTATGAGGACTTATTAAGCGTCGGGATGTAGGTGGAAATGCTCGTAATCAATCACGCTACTGGAACTGAGCACCAGAACCTACATTATAAGAAAATATAAACATAGATGAATATGTGGATCAGTACTTCTGGAATGTACTGAGCATGTGGAGATGAATGCATAAGTAAAACAATAACTCAATGTGTACTTAAATTTTCAAATAATGCATGCTAAGCGTAAATGACTCACCTTGGGCTTGAATAAAACCAAAGCTGCGAAATAATAAACATGAGTAATAAAGCATAATGATAAACTTTATGATCCATAACACTTAGTTCTAAAAACTTTACTTTATTCTTTATTAGGGAGGTTCTTCTAACTGACATAAATCGTGTGAGCTATCATGGAGTCCAACGTCTTACCCACGTTAGGGAAAGCTATTTTACCCTTGCCATCGAAATAGAATCTTAACTTAAGTGATCACTATACTAAGCCCACTATGGGTGGTTAAACCTATGGTGACATGTAGTTCTGGGGCATGTGACCTTGGATTAATACCCAACTCGGTGCTAAATATTACTCCCTTATGTCTTTATACTCATAGTTTAGGAAATCCACCTTAACTTAGCATAAGGTTTATAATGAAAACCAGTTATGCTTCTCTTTGCCTTAATCTGTAATCAAAATGAACAAGTGTGGATTCAGTATCTTAGCTTAGGATGAAAAGATCAATCTTTCTTTAAATCTTGATATAAAACCATTAAAGAAGCTTAAGATCATAGTCTTCTTGAAATCTCAAACTCATTCTTGGTATAAACTTATCAAATAAAACTTAAGAGCACGATCTTCTTGAAATTTTAACACTTAAACTTAAGGCTTAAAATTCATGCTTTAAATCATGGTAATTCATAACAACACTTCATGCTCAATAACAATCTTGAAATACTTTACCACTATCAAGTTAAGATAATGCAATCTCATTCATAATGTAAACCTTATAAGTTAAAACATAGACATAAGCACTTCTTGATATACTTAAAGCTTTAAATCTCATGATAATCACATGCTTTAAGAGTATAGAAACTTGGGTATGAACCCTAATTCAAAACAAGTAAACCTAATCTTAAAATCATGCAATTTGGGCACAAGGGTGAAAAGATACCCTTGTTCATAACCCCATATACCTTAATAGACTTGACTTGGTATAGAAAGCTTGACTTTGGAAGTCGTGGAGATGATCTTGAAAGCTTTTCTTGAGATTCTTGGATTCAGAAACTTAGATTCTTGCTTATCTTGAAGAGAATGTAATGGATTTTTGAAGTTCTTAGAAGGAGGTCAGGGTTTCTTGGAGTGAAAAGTGAAGGAGAATGGGCAAATAATGCTTAAACCGACATTTAATCTTTTGTTTTTAAGATTTAGGGCGATGGAAAAAGACCTAAATTCTCCTCAAGAGATTAATTTCATAACTGGAATGCCGTGTGGAGGCCTAGCGCGATGCGATGGCATGCTCATCGATATATAGGGTGCGACGCGATGCAATCACGGTGAGCTGCTGGAATCAAAATCCAAACACGACCCAATCCTCATCCAAAAAATTTGAAACTTCCCCGAGACTTGCTCCTTACACCCCTCAATATGAATCAACTCAAAAACCGTTGTCTCGGAGTCCGAAAGGTCGACTTAAAATTCCTCAAATTTAGAGGTTCTTAAAAATGGCTTAAGTCCTTAACACTTCGCTAAATTTTCAGGATTTAAGCCTTTTATGCATACGCTAGGGATTGAACTAAGCTAAGTCTAATACAGGGTATTACAAATGGTGTCTTATTTTTAGTGATTGCCAATTTCTACTTTATTGATGTTCAACACCATCAAATTTAAATTCATCAACCACATCAACCATCAAAGTAATCGAAAAAACTAAAAACCTAAGTGATAACTATCAATTATAAGCATCACTATTCTATAATATAGTTCTATTTGTGTCTCAATTTATATGACACTGATCACATTTTATGATCCAAACTTTATAATTTTGATCGTAAAATTGAACGACATTGAATGATATAGTATTTTTTAAATAAAATTTATTTATTTAAGAATTATAATGGAAAATTATTATGGCATAAGTTATAATAATCAATAGTTTAAAATATTTAACATATATGAAAAAGATTAATAAAAAGTTACTCCTTTCATTCTCAAAATTAAAACATCATCAAGTAAATTGGGACTAAGTAAAGTAGTTAACATATTTTAATTTCTTGAGTATAATTCTAATCCATTGTAGAATTTTTCGTTTGGAAGAGAGAAAAAGAGAACAATAGGAAAATAGCAAGACTCAAGATTAAGGAGTGAAGAGAAAAAAAAGTAGTTAAGAAAATAATGTGGTAATTATTTATTACCTATTAAAATTGCTGCTTGTGTAAAATGGAGTTTTCCCTGACAATAAAAATAAGTTAAACTCTATGAAAAATTAATTTTTTTTTTGTTAGTGTGAAAGTTTCATCCCACATTGTAATTCTCTCCTTATTTTTTCTTTTCCTATCCCAATCTATTTAAAAAAATAAAGAAAAAGAACAACAACTAATTTCTTGTTGGTGAGGTTGCATCCCACATTATAATTTCCTCTCCATTATTTCTTCTCCGCCCTAATTTATGTTAAAAAAACAAAAGACGGAGAAAAACTGATTCCAACTTCTATATAAGATAAATTATATTGTAATTTTAACATAAAAAAATATATATTTGTATTAACTACTATCTTCAATTAAATATAGATTCTATTTATTTTCAAAATTTAGGTCGGGACAATCCACTTGATCACTTGAATATAGGGTCGTTTGGTAGAGTTTATATGAATAATACTGAATAGGGTGTATCGACAATATTGAGATTAGTTATATTGACCTTATTTCTTTATCTGTGTGCAGTTTGATGTATTAAATACAACATGTATTGTTATATTTAAAGATATTATTTATTTATAAAAATATCCTCCATATTCATAACTTTGTGTATTTTCTTTGTAAAATTTTGTCATTCATTATGAAAATGAGACAAAAAAATGATATTCTAACGTAAATTATTTGGAGAAAATTATCATCTTGATAAATTAAATTTTAAAGAAAAAAATGATATTCCGACTTATATTATTTGGAGAAAATTATCATTTTGATAAATGAAATTAAAAAGAATAATTTATCCCACATATATACATACATACATACATACATATATATCTATATCTATATCTATATAGATCTATAATCTATATCTATAATATATTAAAAGTATGAAAACCCTTAGAAAAGTGATTTGAACTTTTTGTCCTTGATAGACAAAATCGTCATTGCACATTTTTATTCAATTTATAATAGTAAATATTAACTATAATAAATATATATAAAAATTAAATAAAAAGATTTTCTACCTTTAGTTGAAATCCTAAATTTACCAAAATATTTTGTGATAGAACTCCAACTTCATAGAAATTATTGTATAAAAAAAGTTCTATGCAAAATAAAGTTCTAAATATTTTACATAAAATGGGTTAAAGAGTACTCCTAAAAGAAGAAAAAAGAAGGAAATTTTTCTTTCAAAAAGTAAAAGCAATCTGTCCAAAAAGGTAGTAAACTTTTTCAAGAGAAAAAAGGTCTTTCTGTTATAAATGTACCATATATAGTGAATGTTTACTTTACCATATATAGTGAATACCTACTTTACCATATACTGTGTATGTCTATTTATAACATGTTATCAGGACGAGACTCTACAAAACAAGGTGAGATTATTAATATAAATGTAATTTCAAGGTTAGTAATTTCTTATGTTATCTGTCTTTTGCTACTAATAATATAACTATTGTTGGATTTGAAGAAAAATAATTGGTTTAGAACCGTTTAAGTTTTAAATTTATTCCCCAAGAACAATATTATCAAAAGGGATAGTAATATGTTGGGTTTAAATCCCATCAATTTTTGCTTAAGACGCCTTTATATGGCTAAGACGTTGAGTTTGAATCTCAATGCACCATATTGATGATATTATGATGGCTAAGGCAAAATAACGTATTTTTAATAAAAAGTCATGAAATATGTCCCATGAATATGCCCCATTACATGAAGTGAATGTGGTAGCAATATATGATAAGTCTGAAATATGGCAACTTACTTCATTCTTGAAGTGTATATGATATCAGTGCATAATATGTCTGAAAGAAGACAAGTGATTGAATGCATGGATATGCGCATGGAGGGACAATATGATAATGATCATCAAAAGTGATGATATTTTCATATGTGTATTATGATCATGTTAGAGAAAAATTTTCTAGATCATATGTATGCCTCGATTTGCTCCTGAAGTAGCAATATCATAAAAAAGGTTATAAGCTATCAATTTGATAGGCTTTAGACACGATTATATTTCATTCATGAGAATGAGAATTTCAATTGTTATAAGCATAGATCCATTCCCTGGGTGAATGTGATGATATTTAGTGAAGCTTATCAACAAACATGAACTTGATTGTGATGGCTTCACAACTCACCTCCGAATGAGGCAAAATAATCGAGAAGAGTTGTTTTGAAATCTACTTCTAAAGTAGTAAATCTGAAATTTATTCATATAATAGTGAATTTGAAATTTACTAAAGTAAAAAGGTACATGTCACGATAAACTTGGAGTTTGCTAGAATAAAAGTTCATAAGTTGACATGAACGATTATGACATCCCAAAGATGTGTATATTGAGTATTGGACATGTAATGAAGAATTAGAAAATTCTTCAAGAATTATTCATGTTGTTTGTTCTCATGATAAGTTGGTTGGAACAACTAGCTATTGGATTGAATCTCTCAAAATCTAAAAAATATAAAAGGTGAATAAGGCCCCATTCACCTTTCATGTGATATGCTGAAAAGATGCATCAATAAGATAATCACATGTACATTTATTGTCAACCTGTAGTTTGACATTCATAAAGTTGCTTGCTCAATAAAATTGAGTTAAGAGGATAACTTTCAGATTGTGCAATCAAGACAATTCATCTTGATGAAAATGGTTTGACATTGAATGACTTCAATAAATAGCTAAACCATTATTGATGAGAACGAAGCTTCATGTGTTGGTCTAAAATACAATATGTTGCATACAATAAGACTTGCATGTATTGGACCAATAAATTATGATTATTTTTTGCCTCTCAATTGGTTCAAATTTAGAAACCAACTATTTTATCTAATAGTTTTGATATGCGGTATACAATTAATAAATATACCATGATGCACAAAGATGTATTCTTCAAAAAAAGATGGAGGATGTATGTTAGTTATCCTAACATAAGGGGGAGATTACAAGCATCTATGAAAAATATTTTGAATTATCATCAAATCCCCATTCAAAAGATAATTCAAGTCATATGCCGGAAGCATTTACTGACTCAAATTTAATCTTATAGCTAAGCTGCAAGTGCTTCTATTTTGTATTTTTAAAGGAGAAAATCTATGCATGCATGAAGCATGGTAGACTAATCTGTTCCAAATAAAATAATCCTCGAAAATGATAAGGAGAAAATAATCATAATAAGAAGGCAATGCGCTCTTGAAGAGCCTACGACATAACACTTCATGAAACCTATGAAAGGTTCAGGTACCTGAAAATAATAAAGTGATGAGATCTCAAAATGTTATGTCACATTGTGAACCGATAAAAAATGATATATCATTGATAATATCTTTGATACAATATTGTAAAGTATTATGAGGATCTGAATTCTACGTTTATTTAAGCATGCTGACGTAGAAATATTTATCAAGTAACACAAAATGATGCATTTTGGTAAGTAGAAAACTTATTTGATTTGCAGTCCAAACACTTTAAGATGTCACACTTGACATGTTGGATATTGTCACTTGACAAAAATCCATATAAAAATCTCTAAAGGATTCAAAATGCCTGAAGCATATAAAGTTTCTAGAAAACTTTTTATTATCCTCATAAGAAATAATTTGATGATTTGAGTATCATTAGAACTCTTGGAGGGTTTTCAAAAGCAATAGAATTTTTTCTTAAATGAGAAACATGCGAAATTGAATAAGGATCCATTCCGACCTCAAGAAAAGAATGAGGAACTCCTTGGTTATGAAGTACCATATCTTATTGAAATTGATGCACTAATGTATCTTGCAAATACTATAAGACCTGATATAACCTTTTACAGTTAATTTGTTAGCAAGTTTACAGTTCCGATCTTACTGGTCATGTTGATGTTGGGTATTTATCTAACCTACATAAAGCTCGGTCTTAAATAGGCTATGTGTTCATGTATGGTGGTACTGCAATATCTTGGAGATATACAAAACAGTCTATTGTAGCCACTTCATGGAACCATGCTGAGATAATAGTTATTCATGAAGCAAGCCGAAAATGTATATGGTTGAGGTATGATACATCTCATTCGAGAAAAATGCTGTTTGAAATGTGACAATATGCCCACAATCTTATATGAAGATAATGCAGCATGTATAAGATAACTTAAGGGAGGATCCATAAAGGAGATAGAACGAAGCACATTTCGTCAAAGCTTTTTTACATACATGAGCTCCAAAAGAATGGTGATATTAACATGCAACAGATTCGTTCAAGTGACAATGTGGCTGATTTATTCATCAAGTCTCCTTCAATTACAACTTTCAACAAGATGGTGCACAAGATCGGAATGCAAAGGTTCAAGGATGTACTCATTAGGGGGAGTTTATGCGTTGTACTCTTTTTCCCTTACAAGGTTTTATCCCACTGGGTTTTCCTTGTAAGGTTTTTAATGCATATTATCTATCAATTAGACATTCAAGGGGGTGTAATAAATGTACCATATATAGTGAATGTCTACTTTACCATATATAGTGAATACCTACTTTACCATATATTGTGTATGTCTATTTATGGAAAAGTTACAAACCCCAAGGTTAGTTTTCCCCTATAAATAAAGGGGTTTTCCTTCATTGTAATGTATCCCTCAAATGAAATAAGAATTACTCTCTATTCTCTCTCTACTCTTCTTCTTTGTTCTTTATTATTTTATAACACCTTCTTTTAGGTTAGAACTATTATTTTTTTTATTATAATATTTAGTTTAGGAGTCTTTATATTTTTTTTTCCATTTTTTGTTATAATATTTGGTTTAGGAGTCCTTATATTTTTTTTTCCAATTTTAGAAGTCCTTTTTACCTTGATATGAATATTTTATTTGGGTAATAAATTTTTATTTATATTACGTTTTGATTTTATTGATTATAAATAATAAATCGTGCTTTTATGTTTGTAAATAGTTTTGTTATTGGATCTCTAATATAATATATTGGTTTAAATTTTAGGTTTTGAATTTTCTTTTCTATTACGTTAGTTTTATTGATCAAGAACAATGAAACATCTTTTTTATGTTTGTATTTATGTAACTTTTATTATTGAATCTACATCATGACTTTGTTGTTTCTAGGTTTTAAATTTTCTTTTCCATTACGTTGGATTTATTGGTCATGAATAACAAGCTTATGTTATTGAGTAACTTTGTAGTTTCTATTCAAATAATAAGTTTATAAATTTTTTGTGTAAAAATTAGGTTTAATTATATTGTTTTGGTATCTTTATTATCGTATTATTTTGTTGTAGTTCACAGGTGGTAGATAAATGTCGGTCGGCCTTAAAAAAAAAATTTGGTAAAAGTTAGGCTTAATTGTATTGTTTTGATATCTCTATCATCGTATTATTTTATTGTAGTTTACACATGGCAGCTAAATTTCGGTTGACTTTGAGATTTTTTTTTTTTTTGTAAATGTTATGTTTAATTAAATAAATTCTCCATCATTACATGTTTAAAAGATGTTAAATTTAATTATCGTATTCTTCTTTATTATTTAACAAATATCTTATTTAGTGTAACGTTTGAACTCATTAAAATGAGGTACACGCGCGAGGCGCGTATATCTAAACTAGTATATATATATATATATATATATATATATATATATATATATATATATAAAGAAACATGAAAAGCAAGAAAATAAACAAAATGGACGATAAAATCTTGACCACTATTCATCATCCTTTTGTATTTTTTGGTAATGGACGATAAATATTATTGTTTGATATTGTTGTTTAAGAGAAACAATATCACCATTTGTTTCTTTGAAAAAAAAACCGAAAAGAATTTAGGAAAAATTTATTTATAGTTCATGTGTTGTTTGACTTATTTTTTACTACTAGATGAGGTTGCGCGTGTGGGGCACGATCCTAACATAAGAAATGATTTAAGAGTTATATTTCTAGTGTCTCATTCACGTACATTCTCAGAGACATATAATAACCATTAAATTTCTACAAAACATTGCAAATAAAAGTAGTTTCAGTGCATAAGTAAGATATGTATATATAAAGTATACAATGTCATTGATTACATATGTTTACATAAAAGATATTTTTGACAAAACAATTCATACATTTTCTAATATTGCAACTTCAAAGCTAAAAAAGTTAAGTGTGTCAGAAAAAGACATGGCATAAGACATTGAACAAAATTCATCATTCAGTAAAAATACCAAATTGTTTCTGCTTGCCAATACTCTTAACCGTCATTTTTACATCAGAATTCTCTGATGGCCTTCAGCTCCATATTTTCTCTATGAGCCATCACCTTATATACAAGTTCAAGAGCATTGTGCCTTTAGAAAACTTCTAGAACAGACACCCTGTTTTGCTTTCATACAGGAGTCATCACCTGTAAGCTCAGTACACCTAAATCACAAGTATAACAGTATGAAAACACACATTGATAGCTCCATGGGCGATGATGATACTATTGAAGCCCTAAGAAAACCTTCGTCAAAGCCTCAAGCTCATATTATTGGGCTTCAATATGAAATCAAGAAGATGCTTATGATGGAAGCAGAGCCTAAGAATGAGTCCAAGAATTATGGAGAAAATGGGCAAAGTGCAACACATATTTTATGATTCAAGTCCAAGTCTAAAAGAAAGAAGATTGGACCATATGGGTTGTGAGTAAATTTGGAAACTTTTCCTTATTTTCTTAGGGGAGAATTTTGGTATTATTTTTATATGCTTTCCTAGTCGTAGTAGGATTTTAGTTATTATTTCCATAATAGTAGATCCTAATCCCATGCTATTTGAGATAGCTTTTTTCTAGTCCTAATTAGATTTGATAAAGGTAGATCCCAATTCCATGTTATTTAGGATAAGTTTTTTTTCCTATATATAAGGATGAATTTTGTTATTTTCAATCAGACAACATTATTATTAATTGAGAGTTTCTCTTATTTACATCTTTGTGTGTGACTACTTGAGATTTATCTTGCAACCTTATAAGAACGATTCTTTAGGAGGTAAGATTAATTCTTAACTTGATATCTTTGGTTTCTATTAAAGTTAATTAAAGAAGGTGATTAGTCTTATACTAATTGTTGTCTTTAATTTCTCCAAAATAGGGTCTAGATCACCTTTGGATCTAAGTTCTTGAATTGACTCTATTGGTATCATAATTAGTCTTAATCCACTAATTTGAATACTAAGATCAATTAGGGTTCTTAGGACTTCATCTCAAAATTGGGGATTTATTCTCAAATTTCATCTATCTTTAATTTCTTGTCTTTAATCTTAGGGTTTTTTGATTCCGCATTATTTTTCTTATTTATCAACATAACCCGATTCTTATCAAGTAGTATCGGAGCGATTCTATCAAGGTTCCGTTCTTGATAATTCTTGGGAGTTTCCTAGTAAAAAAAAGAGGTTTCTTTAGATCAAAAAATTTCAAATCTATTATGTTCTTGTTTTTCAACATCATGGAGGAAATACCAAGAAGAGGAATTTTTTTTTTAATTGGTCTTTTCCTTGTCTCACCAAACTCAATCCCTCTGGGAGTTGGTAATTTTTTTTTATCTCTACATCTTACTTCTAAATGGATTGTTACTAGTAGGGTTAATATATAAATCCTAAAGGAATCAGCCAAAGGTTGTAATTTGAGTAGGAAAAGGCAAGAGGGGTGAGATAAAACAAAGGCCAAATTGAGAGTTTTTGTTTTCTTTAACTTTTGGAAATGTCTCAAACCGGAAAGGATACTGATGCTGGGACTCAAAATAATAACATAGCTGAGGCACTTAGAAGGATTTCTGCGCGACTTGATGCATTGGAGGTCACCCACAATCCTCCTAATCCAGTGAACATGACTGGTGTAAGGAGAATCCAATAAAACCCGATGCCTCAAGTTAGGAGACAAGTGGTTTGAGCTCCTCAGTTCCAACAAGATGAGAATCCTTTTGGCGACTATGAGGATAAATTAGAGGAAGCTTACCAAAGGAGAAACAAAATGAGAGCACCACGAGCTAGGGTTGAAGATGACAATCTTAGTAGCATTAAGGTGAAGATGCCTGCTTTCAAAGGAACAAGAGATCCAAACTTATATCTTGATTGGGAGAGAAGGGTGGAGGCTATCTTTGACTGTCATAACTACTCCGAAGTTAAGAAAGTTAAACTTGTTGTAGTTGAGTTTTCAGACTTGCTGCTAGTTGGTGGAGGAAATCTAGATTAGACAATGAAGAGCTTTCTATTGCAACATAGGATGAGATGAGAAGGGTTATGAGGAAGCGCTTTGTGCCATCACACTTTCAAAGAGATTTGCAAAAACGCCTTCAAAATTTGAGGCAAGGCTCTATGTCTGTGGATGATTATTTTAAGGCTATGGATATGTCTATGATCCAAGTAAATTATAATAAGGACGAGGAGGCCGCTAATGCTAGGTTACTTAATGGGTTAAATGGAGAAATTGCCGATGTATTAGAATTGCAACAATATGTTGATTTAGACGAGTTAGTAGAGTTGGCTGTAAAGGTAGAAAAATAAAATAAAAGGAAGTAACAAACTAGCTCATGGAAAAATAGGTCTACTACAACTCCAAGGAAGCCATGGACGATCTACGAGGATAAAACTATTCCTAAATCACAAGATGATAAGGGCAAAGGTAAATTGGAGGCCAAAGATAGAGGTAAAACTTTCAACTCAAAAACTTTTTTCTCCTTCTACTCCATCTAGTGTTATACAATGTCACAAGTGTCAAGGGAGGGGGCATAAGGCATTTGAGTGTCCAAATAGAAGAGTTATCATCATTAAAGATAATGGGGAATATGAAAGTGAAAAAAGTGAAGAAGAAGTAGTAGAAGAAGAAGAAGAAGAAGAAGAAGAAGAAAAGGGTATTGAGTGTAAACACGGAATAGATGTGGTTACTCATAATAGGAAAAATTTTTGGGGGTAGTTAGGTGTCTTATGAACATTAATATGGGAGAGCTTGATGAGGCACAACGAGAAAATATTTTTCATACACAATGTGGGATAAAGGGTAGAATTTGCTCAATGATTATTGACAATGGTAGTTGTGCTAATGTGGTGAGTGCATATGCGGTGGAAAAATTAGGGATTCCATGCACAAAACGTAAGGAAAATTATAAGCTCCAATGGTTGAATGAATGTGGAGAGCTCAAGGTGAGCAAACAATGCATGATTTCCTTTTCTATTGGGGAGTATTCTGATGAGTTCTCTGTGATGTTGTACTAATGTAAGCTTGTTATATTTTGTTGGGTCGGCCCTGGCAATATGATAGATATGCCATCCATGATGGGAGGAGAAATAAGTACTCTCTTGAACATAAAGAAAAGAAGTATATTCTTGCACCCTTAACTCCTTCCCAAGTGTATGAAGACCAACAAAGATTGAAAGAAACAATGGAAAAACACGGGGAGGGATCAACAAAAGGGAGTGATAAAGAAGAAATAATTGGTGAGAGAAAAGCATCTAAGGGTGACAAAATGGTGTGTCTTGCAAAATCCAAATAATATTTACTTGCAAAAAATGAGGTGATGCTTATTGTCCTACTTACTTATAGGGAAGTTATGATCAACACTAATGATTTAACTCTTTCTTTGCCTAGTGTTGTTTCAAGATTTTTGCAGGATTTTAATGATATCTTTCCTGAGGATATCCCTAAAGGCTTACCTTCTTTGAGGGGAATAGAACATCAAATTGACTTTGTGCCAGGATCTTAACTTCCGAATAGGCCTTCTTATAGAAGCAATCCCGATGAAACAAGGGAGCTACAAAGACAAGTGGAAGAGTTACTTGAAAAGGGGTTTATGAGAGAAAGTATGAGTCCATGCTCTGTTCCTGCACTCTTGGTACCAAAAAAGGACGACACTTGGAGGATGTATGTGGATTGTCTCACTATCAATAAAATAATGGTAAAGTACCGTCATCCTATTCCTCGCCTGGATGATATGCTTGACCAATTGCATGACTCTAAGATATTTTCTAAAATTGATTTAAAAAGTGGATACCACCAAATTCGAATGAATCCGGGAGATGAATGGAAAATTGCTTTCAAAACTAAGTATAGTTTGTATGAGTGGTTAGTGATGCCGTTTGGCTTAACTAATGCACCTAGTACTTTTATGAGGTTAATGAATCATATCTTCAAGAATTTTTATGGAAAATTTATGGTGGTCTATTTTGATGATATTCTGATCTTTTCGACCTCTCTTGAAGAACATTTGAAACACTTGAGGCTAGTTTTTCAAGTGCTAAGAAAGCAACAATTGTATGCTAATCTCATAAAATTATGGAGAAGAATGGGCAAAGTGCAACACATATTTTATGATTCAAGTCCAAGTCCAAAAGGAAGAAGATTGACCCCATATGGGTTGTAAGTAAATTTGGAAACTTTTCCTTATTTTCTTAGGAGAGAATTTTGGTATTATTTTTATATGCTTTCCTAATCCTAGTAAGATTTTATTTATTATTTCCATAATAGTAGATCCTAATCCAATGCTATTTGGGATAGCTTTTTCCTAGTCCTAGTTAGATTTGATAAAGGTAGATCCCAATCCCATGTTATTTGGGATAAGTTTTTTTCCATATATATAGGGATGAATTTTGTTTTTTTCAATCAAACAACATTATTATTAATTAAGAGTTTCTCTTATTTACACCTTTGTGTGTGGCTACTTGGGATTTATCTTGCAACCTTATAAGAACGATTCTTTAGGTGGTAAGATTAATTTTTAACTTGATATCTTTGGTTTCTATTAAAGTTAATTAAAGAAGATGATTAGTCTTATACTAATTGTTGTCTTTAATTTCTTCAAAATAGGTGTCTAGATCTCCTTTGGATCTAAATTTTTGAATTGACTTTATTAATATCATAATTAATCTTAATCCACTAATTTTGAATACTAAGATCAATTAGGGTTTTAGCACTTCATCTCGAAATTGGGGATTTATTCGTAAATTTCATCTATCTTTAATTTCTTGTCTTTAATCTTAGGGTTTTTTGATTCCGCATTATTTTTCTTGTTTATCAACATTACCCGATTCTTATCACACACACATCTCCAAAATTTATTACCAAGAAAATTAGCAATACTTATAAGTTGAAATAAAGCATAGTTGAGTTGAACATTTTAGATCAAAGTCAATTTTGAATTTCAAAAACAGATTATTATCGACGTTCTATTTGTCCTTCCTCAGTGATGCACTTTGATTATGGTAGAATGTCTTTGGATAAAATCTAACAATGAGTTATAAATTAAAAAATATACAAAATATTAAAATGTGAGTTAAAAATTCTCCATGAAATAGGACTATGAATACAACAGATTCACATACCAGCTATCCTCTCCCATGCAACTCAGGATTAAGTACATAACATAAACAACATAATACATATGTTGTTTACAGGTTCATATTCATATGATATCAATACTTTTTTTCAGATTATATTGATGCTAGTATAAACATGAGCCATGGAACACACAATCGGACAACAAAAAAAATTCTCTATTTCTTCGCTTCACTATCACCATAAATTCAAAACCTAACACAAAAATCAACATATTCACTTAAATACACAGTCACCTCTGAAACAAATTAATGAGCATGTGTTGTTATACATCAAACCAAATTTTATATCCATGTAGCGAGAGAAGGTGGGAGGAGCCATCAATATCCTTATAATTCACTTATTTCATATTTCAAGTTGAGTCTTAAAGATTAGGACTAATTGGTAATTTACTTTTACCAATTTCAATATAATACATAAGCAAGATGAAGCTAAAAGTTAATAATCTTTCTCTGTTTTTATTGAGTTATTCATACCATCAACTGTTATAAAATTGACACAAAGTAGTAATTAAAAACCACGAATGGCCCAGAAACTCTACAGTAGCTTTTAGTTAGTTCAGTTTTTAACCATGGAATAAGTACTCGAAGATGAAAGTGAAGAGGGAATTAGTTGAAGCTATTAGGATTTAGGTCTGTTGTGTAGAGTTTGAAAACTGAAAATAAGTTTAGAGAAGTTTGTTCAATTTTATTTGTGCATATATATCTATTTTGTGGATTATAAATTTGTGCTCTTAACTGTTACTTTTATCCCCCTTTTCTCTCTATTCCTCTTCCCGTGTAATCTCAATTGAAAATAAACAAAATGACAAAAAATTTGTAGTAAGAGACCAAAATGAACATCAAATTCATGAATTAAAGATTCAATGGTATTTTAATCACTTGTATATTCTATCAGATGCACAAAAACTTATCACAAAGATGAACAAAATTGAAGGTGAAGAGAAAAGAACAACAAAGAAATACCTGAAATTCACAGTAACACCTTGAAAAACACAGATAAATTTGTCAGATAAAAAACAAATAGATGAATAAAAGAGACATTAGATGGAAGTGTAGAGGAATTTACCGAATGAACATAAAAATCAAATGGGCATGAAATCCATGTATAAAGATGTGTTGGCTATGAAAATCATGTGAATTTAATGAATGTACGACAGTTTAATTAAATAACAGAAGTACCCCTATTAATTTAATTTTTGACATAAAACAGACATGTTGATACTCTACTTTTAACTGGTGATTCTACTATAGTAGAAAGGTATTAGTTATACACCTTATAATATCAAATAGGGTGTATAGACAAAATTATTATCAAACAAAAGTACAATAATACTACCATATATAGGATCGTTTGATAGAGTGCATTAGAAAAAGTAATGCTTGAATTAGCTTTGTGTATTACTAATACCTTGTTTGATACACTTTTTATCCTATATAATTAATATTTGCATTGATTATACACTCTAATTGGTATTAAGGTGTGTATTATTAATATATAGAAATTCATTATTAGTAATGCAATGAATTCTAATGCATGCATTAGCATAATAAAAACTGTCTCGGTCCGATTTCTCAAATCATGATGGCGTCTACCTTATCCCACTAGTAGATAAGCCAAGTCATATCCCAAAAGGATAGATAAGATCCTAATGGGAAGAAACTAGAAAAGACCACATTTAATGCTAACAGTGATAATAATAAGCGAAAAACGGAAAGGAAACATATAAGTTATATCCAAAATGAGAGAAGAAAAAGAACTAAAATATACAAATGAATCCGTCCAAAGACCTGGTAAGGTCGGTACTAGAGCCATGACTAAAAAATACTAGAGTACTAGACAGAATTCAAAACATACACAATATTTGCAAGTAGTGTCAAGTACAAAAGACTAAATTAGAATAGATAGATGAGGATCAACCCTGGACAATAGCAAGCTCACCCTTCTCTGAATCAAAAAAATAAGAATCACGCCAACGTTAGCTGCTAGTACTCAGATCTGCATCAGGGTAAAGATACAAAAGTGTAGTATGAGTACCAAATCAACGTGTACTCATTAGGCATCATCGATCGATTGAGCCCAATATAAAAAAGTATAACCAAAATGCGAGGGCGTAGTCTAAATCAACAGTAAATAAGGATAAAAAGATAAACAACTATAGATCTATGCAAATGAAATAAAGGAATAAGTAAAAGTGTTACACAAAGATAAATAATGTAGTAATAAAAGAAAAATTAAAAATAACCTAACTAGGCAGACAATTAACCCAATCGTACCCTCATAAATCAGTGGGGACACACAAGAAATAATTTTAAAGAAAAATATAAATAATGCATGACTGAATCAATCCCATAAAACCATAGTACTTTTCCAGATGTGCACTGGTCTTGAACTGACACCAATGAATAGTAATAAAAGGCCAGACGTCAGGCTCGAACCGATAGTGGTGGATAGTAACAAGAGGCCATATGTCAGATATGAACAAAAAATAGTGGGTAATAACGAGAGGCCACATACATGATATACAACAAAACTCAAAATTAGATTTCGGACTCAAACCAAAACTCATAGAAACCACAATTCCCTAATCAACAATATTCAGTATCAGAACTCTTAAATCATCATAACCAGATACCGAACTCGAATCTGAACTTATAGTAACCTTACCAATTATAAAATTAAAATTCAAATCATACCATAATTGATGCCAAGTGGTTTCAAATTTCACAATCAATGACAGAAATAAGTACATGTTGACCCTAAACATAATTAAAATACATTTAAATAACCATTCGTTTAACTTAGTTAAAAAAGGATGAATCCAAGATTTTGCAATTTAATATCATATACTATGCTCATAAATACTACATCATACTTTAATGAAACCAAAATTTACTATAACGGGGTCCTAACCAAAAAAATAAGGCATGATATACATACACACATACATATATATATATATATATATATTATATCAAATGACAACAAATTACAATTACCTACCCAAAACTAGCATAATAGCACACAATTAACATAAATAAGCTCAATCTAAATATAGGATAAGTTTAGCTTACCTGAACGCCAAAGCTAAAAGCCTCTTCGAGAAGCCTTTGGATAGTGCCTTACAGAAGCACGAGCTTGAATAACTTGATAGATAATTAATTTTCCTCATAATTTTTCACAACTCACACATAGACGGAACTAGGATTTAAAGTTTGTGGGTTCATCATGTTAGATGAAAATAAACAAATAGTAACTAAGGGGATTTGAACCTACAACAATGAGGTCAATAAAATTATTACAAGCCCCTCTAATCCACTAGACCAAAAAAACACTTTGTTTATGGGTTTCCAAATTATAATTCTTATATATTTACTAGATTTCTCTATATAAATACTAGATCCGTACAAAAGTTACTGGATTCCCGGGAACCCCCACCTGGGCCCCTAGATCCGCCCTTAAACTCACATACGTACATATATGTATAGATGTAATAAGAGAAGTAGCAATTAAAGCTACAAATATATACACACACACACACACACACACAGAGAGAGACACATATATACATACATATGATTAGTGCATGTCAACTTTATTAAATACATATTCAATATTTGTTACTTCAAATATTGTATGCTAAGTGGCAGCAAGTTTTAGCAAATTTTTGCCACCCTAATCCTTTGTTGTGTTATCCCTCCACTTCCACGTGAAAGTGGAGTTCCTCCAAACTCTTTTACTTAATTCATTATATGTATATTCGAGTATTGCATATGTTTATGGTAAAATAAGTATCATATTTTGAATATATTATAACTAATAAAAAATTATTTCTAATAAAACCTCTATTATATAATAATAATATTTTAACATATTTAGATTTACTATCTCCTTTTTCTTAAAATATTAATAGCTTTTAAAGTAATATAAATATATCATAACTAAAGAATTTATCAATATCAAAAATATTTTGGAAAGGTAATTAACTGTGTCATCTTATCAAATTCTAATTCAATTTAAATATTTCACAACTAATTTGGTATTAATAAAGTTCTTGCATGAACTGCCTGAAAACTAAACTGTTAGTCCCGACAAGTCATAAATAACTTAGGATAGTTATTGTAAAGTTCTAAACATTGAGAACGCAGGAAAATGATCAGAAGGGTCATTACAACATCCACTACTAAAAGACCTTCATCCGTGAAAGTAGAAGATAAGGAAATACCCGATGGCTCAAACAGGTAAGGATACTGAGCCAGTATATCATGCTCGATTTCCTAAGTAGGCTCCTTCACTGGATGGTGACGCTATTGAACATTTAGCTACTGGAACATCTCTGGATTGAAACCATCTGACATCTCTAGCCATAATAGACACAGACTCCTCTACAACTATCAATCTCTCATCCAACTAAATCGAGTCCCACTGAACCACATGCGACTCATTTGGAAAGTACATTCAAAACATAAATACAAAAATACCAGGTGAATGGTTGTGAAAGCAGGAGGCAATGCCAACACATATGCTACCTCCCCATCTATCTACAGAATCCCAAAGGATCTAATATATCGGGGGCTAAGTTTGCCCTTCCCCCCGAACCTCATCACATTTGTCATAGGCAATACTCAATAGAAAAACTCTATCACCAAATCTGAACCTCAATGGATGATGTTTACGGTCAGCATAACTCCTCTACCTACTCTGAACAGCTCATATCCTGTCTTGAATCACCTGAATTTGATCTAATGATTCACGAAGCAAATCTGGGACACGAGGCCTAGCCTAAGAAGTCTCAAACCAATCAATAGGAGATCGACATCGCCCACTATATAATGTCTCAAATGAGGCCATCTGAATACTGGAATGGAAGTTAATTTTATATGCAAACTCTGTCAAAGATAAAATTTGGTCCCACTAACCCCCAAAATCTAACACACAAGTACGGAGCATATCTTTCAAGATTTGGATAGTTTGCTCTGACTACCCATCATTCTAAGGGTGAAATGCAGTACTAAGGTCAATCTGGGCATACAAATCCTCCTAAAATATCCTCTAGAAGCTAGAAGTATATTAAGAGCCTTGGTCAGAAATAATAGACACAGGTATCGCATGTTAGCAAACCAGAGCCTGAATATAAACACAAGCTAATCTCTCAGCACTACAGAAAACTCAAATAGGGATAAAATATGCAGACTTGGTAAATCGATCCATGATGACCCAAATTTTATCAAAACCATGAGAAGTACGAGGCAACCCACCTACAAAATCCATAATAACTCGCTCTCACTTTCAAGATCGAGAACGGGTGGCTGCTGAAGCAATCCCCCAACCTCTGGTGCTCAACTTTTACCTGCTGGAAACAAAGGCATCGAGCTATAAAGCCTTCTATATCTCTCCGCATACCACTCCACTAGTAATGTTGCCTTAAATTCCTATGCATCTAAGCTGCCCTAGAGTGAATAGAGTATCTAGATCTATGTAATAACCCTTCAGGTTATGTTCTATAGTTCTGCTATTTTTATTTTTAAGAGCTTTCATGTAGCTGTCCCAAGTAGTTAGTGGGCAGTTCATTTGATTTTTAGAACCAATTTCCTAATTTTAAAGCCTTCGTTGGTTTAAATTGGCTACCAAGCAAAAAATTTAGTTACATGACCTCGTATGTCAATTTTGACTATTATAGCAACTTCAAAATATTGATTTTAGGCTAGATAGACCCTTGGTTCAAGACCCGAGGCTCCCGAACTCATTCAGGCTATTGACCAAAAATTAAGAAAATGGAAAGTAGGTGTAGGACCCACTTGTCATCAAAATGACCTTAGAGAAAAATTTTGACTGCTACTAAGTTCAGAACATCGAATTTGATAGGGTAGCATAGTATTTCTGTGCATACAAAATTTTGGATAAATTTCAAAGGATTGGCGGTGACTTAAAAATTTTTAGGTCTCTAGCTGTGTAAGATCCCGTAAAATTCTATCATAGTCTGAGCCTTAGAGAGTATTCAGTAAAGTGTTAATCCAGCCCTAAAAGGTTGAGAAGTGTCTTCCCAAGTGAAAAGTATTTTAAACCAAGTAGAATTTCCCTAATATCGATATTTTTTCATATAGAGAATTGAATAATCTTTCCGTCGATACCAAATTCGCCCAAATTTGACACTTGGGTGAAGAGTTAGAGCCATTTTAGTGAGACAGTTTGCCACCTGACACTTTAGCGCATCGCGGAGCCAACCAAAATAACAATCATCAATATCCAGTGAGCCTCTGCAATTATGGCGCATCGCGCAAAGGCTTAATTTTAGAGTTGTCAATTTCAGTGCACCAACGCGATTCCACTGCATCGCGATGCGTTTCCAGTTTGTAACCAAGGTGGCAATGCGATTTCCATCACACTGCGCCATCAAGCAGTTTCCCAATTGTCCAATCTCCAGTGAGCTGTCACGATTCCACCGCGTCGCGCCAGTATGTAAAATCAAAATTTTTTAGTTTAATTTTAGACGCGAAAAGGGTCATTTTGCTACCCCTATATATACTCCTTAACACAGGATTTGGCCTCATTTTAACCTTAAAAATACTATTTTTCTCTCAAAGTTATTCAAGAACAAGAGCTAGGGTTTCTACAAAATCAAAACCCTTCCTTCTTCTTCAATAGAATCAAGAAATCAAGAATCTCTCCAAGAGCTTTCAAGAAAAAGATTCTCTAAGGTATGCAGATGTTTATTCTTGGGTCCTTTTCACCCAAGAAGCTCAAGAATCCTTTTCAAAATTCAAAGCTTCTTATGTTTATGAGTTTTCATGATTCATGTGAATTTAAATTGAAGTTCATGCTATTATTGAGTTTTAATTCATGTTTGTTTACAAGGTTTTCAAGATTTGACCCTAGTATGTGATATTCACGTGATGTTCATAATAAACCCTCTTCAAGTTGCTTGTTAAGTGATGTGTTTATATTAATTAAGTGTAGAAATTGTTGAATAAGAAAAGAATGTTCCCTATATGTTTGATAAAATGCTTATGTGAAGGAATTAGAGCCATTATAGCATGTTGACTAGAAATCCCCAATTGTGTGCAAGCCTATGCATGCCAAGTGTTTGTTGAAAAGCCTTAGTGAATGAATTATGACATGATAGCATGAAATTCTCCAATTATGTGCTCTTCGTTACATGCTAAGACTTTAATGCATACTGAGTGTTTGGTGCAAGATCTTGTTGAATGGAGTATGAGCCAATAGCATGTCTCCCTATACTATCACATGTTTATGATTTGTAAATACTCGAAGAGATGCTTTAGTAATTGTGAAGGTGAATGAATGTCCATGGTCTTGATAATTCAAGAATGGTTATGCTTTACTTTTATGTTATCGAGTCCTGGGGGTATTTATACCCGACAATTTAACTGCAGTCTAGAGCCCATGTCAGTTTTCACGATAATCTTAGTCAAGCCACAATTCTCATAACTCAGTGAGTTATAGAACTCTGTACTCTCAAATAGATACAGAACTTAAGTAATCTTAGTAATCTCCGTAGTCTCAATATCACTAGTAATCTAGCCTTAGTTCTGTACTCAGCTCAGATCTAGTAGTATTTAAGTATTTAGTTCAGTCCTCAATAGTATTTGAGTAATCTATATCGAGCTCAGTGTCATTCAATCAGATAATGAGATTCAGTAATATTCATCAGATACAGAACCAAGTGAATTCAGCTTAACTCAGTCAGATTATTCGAGAAACATGATCACTATTAGATTCAGCTTAGTTTGTGTTTAGTTAAGAATCAATTCAGAGTCTTTCAGTTAGGAGTAGGAGCTAGCACCAAGCGAGGGAAGGGATAATGGCTCCCCGTCAGAGAGGTAGAGTCGTTAGGAGTAATCCCTAAACTCCAAAACTGTGTAGCCAGCGCAGGATGCAGGAGTTACCCATCAGGGAAGGCTGGTCACTCACTAGATAGGCTTGACTATTATACTGCCATAGGCTTAACTTCCTGCGAGGGTCACCCATTAGAGATGCTTAACCAGAGGTCTTTACTCGTGGCATGGTATTGACATCCTTCCAGCTGGGGTTACAGGTTGGACCCCACCAGTTGAGATTCGAGGCATGTCGGTTAAGTGATTACTTTCCACAGTTGTATTTTTAGTATCAATCTTCAGAGTAGAACTCAGAAATCAAGATTATTAGATACAGTTATCTATCTCGGTGAGGAATTAAATTATTCCATTAATTTATGGGATACCCGTCAGATAGGCTTGGTCCTATATAATGTTATTCAGTATTAGATCTAGAGATCACCCGTCATATAGGCTTGATCTCAGTCTCAGATTCAGTTGAGAAATCTTGTTATCAGATCACGAGATCACCCATCTGATAGGCTTGATCTTAGTCTCAGATTCAGTTGAGTAATCTCATTATCAGATCCTGATATCACCCGTCAGATAGGCTTGATCTCAGTCTCAGATTTAGTTAAGTGTTCTTGCTATCAGATTTAGAGATCACCCATTAGATAGGCTTGATCTCAATCTCAGATTCAGTTGAGTATTCTTGATATTAGATTGAGAGATCACCTGCTAGGTAGGTTTGATCTCAATCTCAGATTCAGTTGAGTAATCTTATTATTAGATCCAGAGATCTCCCGCTAGATAGGCTTGATCTCAATCTTTGATTCAGTTGAGTAATCTCATTATCATATCCAGAGAGCACCCGCTAGATAGGCTTGATCTCAGTCTCAGATTCAGTTGAGTATTCTTATTATCAAATTTAGAGATCTTTCGCTAGATAGGTTTGATCTCAGATATAATCTTTTCTTATCATTGATAGTAGATTACGAAATCATTCATTAAAGAGGTTTGATCTCCGATGCAGTCAGTTGAGAGTAGAAAGCCCAGAATTCAGTCATTGATATGAGTAGATTCAGTTAATCAGTTTTAGTATCATCAGTTTTTGAGATCATTCGCTAGATAAGACTGATCTTAACTTTAGTACTCAGCTATCAGTATAAGATAATTCAGTGTTCAGCATCTCAGGCATTAGTAGTGAGTTCAGATGGCAGTAAAGTAGTATTCGAGTTTCAGTATTTTGAGTCATGATGATTTTAGTTATGGTTCGTGCATTCATGCATGTGTTCTCATTCAGTACTCTCATGATTATTCAGTTAAGTAATTGTTCATGCATGAGCCCTTACATTTAGCCTTACCTCATCTTCATACTCGGTACATTCCCGTACTGATACATTTGTACTATGGTGTTTTATTTGACACCAAGGTTTGGAGGCACGAGATCCAAAGTAACCTTAGCAGATCTGTCCCTATTAGCAACAGCAGACCTAGCAGTGAGTCCTCTTCAGTCGAGGATGATCCTTATTTTTATTATTATTATTATATCATATTTGGTTTAATTTTAGTAGACATAGTTAGTTGGGGACATATCCCATCAACTCCGTAGTTCAGATAGTTTAGAGGATTTTCGGACAGATGTATCAGTATTCAGTTTTCAATTTTGAGTATTTTTAGATGTTTTGAACCTTATGGCCAGTTTTTGCACTTATTATTTATATTATGCAGTTTTCAGGTACAGATATCAGTAGAGGGTTGGCTTGTGGTACTTTGGGATCATGAGCACCATGTGACATTCCGATTCTAGAAGATTGGGTCGTTACAAACTTGGTATCTGAGCCTAAGGTTCAATAGTGTCCTAGGGAGTCTGAAAAGCCGCATCTAATAGAGTCTTGTGCATGGGTGTGTTGCACACTATATTTATGTACAAGAGGCTATAAGATGTTTTTAGGAGCAGTTTGCCTTCTTTCAGTATTCATATCATATGAATGAGCATGAGCTCAAGTTGATCCTCAGTCTAATCCACCTCTTTCTTCCATTTATAGAGGATGCCTCCTCGTAGGGATAATTCCCATAGGGTTGATGACCAATTGCCTCAGTCAATAGATCCTGAGATTGAAAATGTGTCACATGTAGAGTTTCGAGCAGCTTTTCAGGTGCTAGCCCAAGCTGTGACTAATTGTTAGGGTAACCATCAGGCTATGGTCTCACCTCAGTAAGATGAGGGTTCAGCCACTGCCAAAATTAGAGATTTCATAAGAATGAGCCCGCCAGAATTTTTTGGGTCAGTAGCAGGTGAGGACCCACAGTTTTATCTAAAAAAGGTGAGGAAGATCACCCAGATTATACATATTTCTGATGAGGAGAGTGTAGTTTTAGCATCCTATAGGCTGAAGGATATTGCTCATGATTGGGTAGTGATGTGGAAGAAGAGTAAAGGGGAGGGTACAACTTCCGTGACTTGGCAGGAGTTTTAGGATGCCTTTCTAGATAAGTTTTTCCTGCTAGAGATGAGAAAGGCTAAGTTAGAAGAGTTCATGAACCTAAGGCAAGGCTTCATGATAGTGAAAGAGTATTTTCTTAAGTTCAACCAGTTAGCTAAGTATGCTCCCGACTTGATAGCTGACCCTAGAGCGAGTATGAGTAAGTTTGTGACTGGTGTATTTGGGTTAGTGTTGAAAGAGTGTAGGGCCTCTATACTCAATAGAGATATGGACCTTTCTAGGCTGATGATGCATACACAGTAGATTAAGGCAGATAAGACAAAAGAAAGAGAGAGAGTGAGTAAGAGAGCCAGAACAGGTAGTTATGGTTTCTCTCAGGCAGGGTCTCAGGGTGGTAGCCGTTCTCAGCATAGTCAGAGATTTTTAGTCTCAGCTCTATCCTTAGCTAGTGTACCCGCACCGAAGTTTGGGGATATCAGTTATGATAGGGCGCCAGACTCTAAATCCTAAAGTAGTACTACTGGTACTCATACCTATCTACTTTATGGAGAGTGTGGCAAGAGCCACCTAGGCGTGTATAGAGCCGACAGTAATGTATGCTTTGGGTGTGGTATGACAAGCCATAGAATACGAGAGTGTAGAGTGCTATCTCATAGGGGTAGAGATTTTCATCAACAGGGTGCCCCTTCCAGTGCCAGTAGTGGTCAGCATCAGAACAGTCTTTATGCGCTTCAGATCCAGCATGATCAGAAAAGGTTCCCTAATATAGTTTCGGGTATGTTATGAGTCCTTCATATTTATGATATGCATTATTAGATCCTTTTCTCCCATTTTGAGCTTATATGTCAGCATGAGTCATGCATTATTTCAAATCTCAGTCGGTCAATCATGACCTTGTTCGTAGGTGCCCCGTGCACTGCCCTAGTATTTTAGCGAAGTGTGTTTAGAGGGACATAGATTCCCAAGGGGGAGATACCCCATGATATTACAATTCTTTAATTTCCTTAGACTCATTCAGTTGTATGTTCAGACTCTCCTTACAAAGTTAACGTTGGTTGTCATTCCACAGCCAGTCATGCTTTCAAGAGTCAGTTCAGTCAGACATTCATGCATTAGATATGCATGTTCAGTAGAAAGAGCTCAATTTTTCACTGTATTCATTCATGCATTCATGAGATCAACTCAGTTATGAGTCCATGCATCAGATATGCATGTCCATTATGAGAATTCAGCTTATGAGTAGCTTCAGTCATGTATTCTATGCACCTGATATGCATGTCTAGTATGATAACTCAGATCAGTGATTCCAGTTGCATAGTCATATTTCAGATGCTCCCGTTCCTTTAGTAAGTTTAGTCGATCAGTATTCTTAGCCTATCAAGCGACATTCGAGGACAAATATTTCTAATGGGGAGATATTGTAAGACTCCGCAAAATTCTCTCGTAGTCTGAGCCTTAGAGCATTTTCAGTAGAGTGTTAATCTGGCTCTAAAAGGTTGAGAAGTGTCTTCCCAAGTGAGAAGTATTTTAAACTATGTATAATTTCCCTAATATCAACTTTTTGTCATGTAGAGAATTGAATAAGCTTTCCGTCGATACTAAGTTCGCCCAAATCCAACACTCGAGTGAAGAGTTAGAGCTATTTTAGTGAGATTGTGTGCCACCTGGCACTTTAGCGCATCGCGGAGCCAGCCAAACAAAATCCAGTGATTCTTCACGATTATGGCACGTCGCGCCAAGGCTTAATTTCAAAGTTGTCAATTTCCAGCATACCAACGTGATTTCACCGTATCGCGGTGCCTTTCCAGTTCACAACCAAGGTGGCAACGTGATTTCCATCACATTGCGCCATCAACCAGTTTTTCGATTGTCCAATTTCCAGCGAGCTGACGCGATTCCACTACGTCGTACCAGCATGTAAAATTGAGATTTTTTAGTTTAATTTCAGAGGCGAAAAGGGTCATTTTGCTACCCCTATATATACTCTTTAACACGGGATTTGACCTCATTTTAACCTAAAAAATACTAGTTTTCTCTCAAAGTTGTTCAAGAATAAGAGCTAGGGTTTCTGCAAAATTAAAAACCTTTCTTCTTCTTCAAGAGAAATCAAGAAATCAAGAATCTCTCCAAGAGCTTTTAAGAAAGAGTTTCTCTAAGGTATGCATGTGTTGATTCTTGGGTCCCCTTTACCCAAGAAGCTCAAGAATCCTTTTCAAAATTAAAAGCATCTTATGTTTATGAGTTTTCATGATTCATGTGAATTGAAATTGAAGTTCATGCTATTATTGAGTTTTAATTCATGTTTTTTACAAGGTTTTCAAGCTTTGACCCTAGTATGTGATATTCATGTGATGTTCATAATAAATCCTCTTCAAGTTGCTTGTTTAGTGATGTGTTCATGTCAATTAAGTGTAGAAATTTTTGAATAAGCAAAGCATGCTCCCCATATATTTGATAAAATTCTTATGTGAAGGAATTAAAGCCATTATAGAATGTTGACTAGAAATCCTCAATTGTGTGCAAGCCTATATAGCCAAGTGTTTGTTGAAAAGCCTTAGTGAATGAATTGTGACATGATAGCATGACATTCTCCAATTATGTGCTTTTTGATACATGCTAAGACTTTAATACATGCTGAGTGTTTGATGTAAGATCTTGTTGAATGGAGTATGAGCCAATAGCATATCTCCCTATACTATCACATGTTTATGTTTTCTAAATACTTGAAGAGATGCTTTAGTAATTGTGAAGGTGAATGAATGTCCATGGTCTTGATAATTCAAGAATGGTTGTGCTTTACTTTTATGTTATCGAGTCCTGGGGGATTTATACCCGATAATTTAGCTGCAGTCTAGAGCCCGTGTCAGTTTTCACGATAATCTTAGTCAAGCCACAATTCTCAGAACTTAGTGAGTTATAGACCTCAGTACTCCCAGGCAGATACAGAACTTAAGTAATCTTAGTAATCTCTGTAGTCTCAGTATTGCTAGTAATCTAGCCTTAGTTCTGTACTCAGCTCAGATCTAGTAGTATTCAAGTGTTTAGTTCAGTCCTTAGTAGTATTCGAGTAATCTATCCCGAGATCAGTGTCGTTCAATTAGATAACGAGATTCAGTAATATTCCATCAAATATGGAACGAAGTGAATTCAACTTAACTCAGTCAGATCATTCGAGAAACATGATCAGTATCATATTCAACTTAGTTTGTGTTCAATTAAGAATTATTTCAGTGTCTTTCAGTTAGGGTAGAAGCTAGCACCGAGTGAGGGCAGGGATGGCGGCTCCCCGTCAGAGAGGCAGAGTCATTATGAGCAATCCCTGAACTCCAGAACTGTGTAGCCAGCACAGGATACAGGAGTCACCCTCAGAAAAGGCTGGTCACCCGTTAGATAGGCTTGAATATTATACAACCATAGGTTTGATTTCCTACGAGGGTCACCCATTAGAGAGGCTTGACCAGATAGTTCTTTACCCGTGGCACGGTATTGACACCCTTTCAGTTGGGGTTACAGGTTTGACCCTACCAGTTGAGATTCGAGGCATGTCAGTTAAGTGACTACTTTCCACAGTTGTAGTTTCAGTATCAATCTTCAGAGTAGAACTCAGAAATCAGGACTGACAGATACAATCATCTATCTCAGTGAGGAACTCAGATAGTTCCATTGATTCATGGACCACCCATCAGATAGGCTTTGTCCCATATAAAGTTATTCAGTATTAGATCTATAGATCACTGGTCAGATAGGCTTGATCTCAGTCTCAGATTAGTTGAGTAATCTCATTATTAGATGCTGAGATCACCGTCAGATAGGCTTGATCTCAGTCTCAGATTCAGTTGAGTAATCTCATTATTCGATCTCGAGATCACCCGTCAGATCAGCTTGATCTTAGTCTCAGATTCAGTTGAGTATTCTTGTTATCAGATTTAAAGATCACCCATCAGATAGGCTTGATCTCAATCTCAGATTCAGTTGAGTATTATTGTTATTAGATCCAGAGACTACCCGCTAGATAGGCTTGATATCAGTCTCAGATTCAATTGAGTAATCTCATTATCAGATCCAGAGATCACCCGCTAGATAGGCTTGATCTTAGTCTCAGATTCAGTTGAGTATTCTTATTATTAGATTCAGAGATCCTCCACTAGATAGGTTTGATCTCAGATATAATCTTTTCTTATCATTGATAATAGATTTCAGAATCATCCGTTAGAGAAGTTTGATCTCTGACGCAGTCAGTCGAGAGTAGAAAGCTCAGAATTCAGTCATTGATATGAGTAGATTCAGTTAATCAGTTTTAGTATCATAAGTTTTCGAGATCACTTGCTAGATAAGACTGATCTCAACTCTAGTACTCAGTTATCAGTATTAGATGATTCAGTGTTTAGCATCTCTGGCATTAGTAGTCAGTTTAGATGGCAGTAAAGTATTATATGAGTTTCAGTATTTTGAGTCACGATGATTTCAGTTATGGTTCGTGCATTCATGTATGTGTTCTCATTCAATACCCTCATGATTATTCAGTTAAGTTATTGTTCATGCATGAGCCCTTGCATTTAGCCTTATCTCATCTTCATACTCGGTACTTTCCCGTACTGATGCATTTGTGCTATGGTATTTTATTTTACACCATAGGTTTGGAGGCACGAGATCCAGAGTACCCTTAGCAGCTCTGTCCCAGTCTGTAACAGCAGACATAGCAGTGAGTCCTCTTCAGTCGAGGATGATCCTTATTTTTATTATTATCATATCAGATTTGGTTTAATTTCAATAGACGGAGTTAGTTGGGGACATGTCCCATCAACTCCATGGTTCAGATAGTTTAGAGGCTTTTCGGACAGATGTATCAGTATTTAATTTTCAATTTTGAGTATTTTTAGATGTTTTGAACCTTATGGCCAGTTTCCGCACTTATTTTTTATATTACGCAATTTTCAGGTACAGATATCAGTAGAGGTTTGGCTTGTGATCCTTCAGGATTATGAGCACCGTCTGACGTTCTGTTTTTAGAAAATCGAGTCGTTACAGCTGGTGTCTGATTTCTAGTGTAACCACTAAAGAGGCTCTTTGGGTGCTTTAGCAGCCCACTGAGCTCTTTAGCGGCCCTAACTCAGCCAACAGGTACGCTTTAGCGACACTTGGGTGCTTTACCGACTAGCGCTAAAGCGACCCATGGTGTCACGACCCAAAAACCAAGGGCCATGATGGCACTTGTCGTGGTGAAGCTTGACAAGTAAGCCTATTACCCAAACAGATACACAAGGGAAAAAGACAACAATAACCCCAAGGCAAGGCTTCTAGAACAAAGTCGAAGCACATACATATAATAAAAAGAAAAAAAACATGAGTCATAACTCCCAAAACCTGGTGTCACCATGTAAGAACTACTAATACAATCCATGAGTCAAATACTTAAGAAATCCAAAGGGAACAACTCTATCTCCGAATACTAGTAAAGACATAGTTTATTATAGAAAGATAAAAGCGAACTCCGGACGCATAAAATCCAACTGCTACCTTGAATAACTTCAATGGCACCCGAATCAACCACTTGAGGCATACTCGAACCAGGATCTGCATCGAAATGGTACAATAGGGGTGAGTACGGTCCACATGTACTCAGTGGGTATCATAGGTCGATCGAGAAAAGTAGAAATGTATAAAAAAATACACGCTAAGGGAACGTCACCTGCAATCAAAAAATATCCCAAGCAGTAGCCCACACAGCTTGCACTAACAGTTTTATAATACTCACGTATCTTGCAACAATCACCAAAAAGGGATACAAGTATATATTATACCACATACAAGTATAGCAAATAAGAACAAACATATATAAGAACATCAAGTACAAGTAAAGAAAGATAGAACGACTATATAGGTAACAAGTCAACACAAAAATATAATCACTACACAAGCATTATACGCCAAATACTATGAAAATAATGATGATGATGATAATGTAATATACGATACTATATCACAACCTTCATATGCACCTATGGAGCTAAAGCTTCCCAATATAGGATCCATGGGGGTTCATCAACCTATATACAATCCATATCTATATCTCCTCCCTGGCACATCTCTCAGGAAGAGTTTTATAGATATCACATTTTCTCCTAAAAAAGCTAGTATTTCCAGTGTTTCCACAGTGGTATCAATGTTTATGAATGAGTATGACATAAGGATAAAATTCCCACACTAACCAACATGAGTGTTTCTATATCCAACCAATATATCAATCAAGTGAGTCAAATATTCACTTTATTTTTCAACCATATATGAAATCCAACATAACTCGCATGCCAACAGAATATAAATATATCACAATTTACAATTGATACCACATTAGGCTTTAGAATTAGCAATATATAATCAATTTCACATATATAAGGCCAACAATCAATTTCACATATACAAGGCCAACAATATCATATAAGACCCCACACGCTCACACATAGCAAATAATGTCCTAAAACCGCCAAATACATCAACATACAGGCCCCCACATGGGCACAACGCAATAAACTTAGCCATTTTCATGATTAGTTCTCCCACCCTTAATATGATTTTGTATCAACATTAACTACCCAGCCTAGTCTGAAAGAAGTTAAGTCATAACCTACCTCGAATGCCAAAAATCGATTCGCAAGCCTTCGATCCAAAGTCTTACTCCCCACGAATGGATCCTAAATCAACTAAAATATGAAAATATAGAATCTATGTGTCAAAACAAAGCCAAAGATATCCATATTGTTTATTTTAAAGTCAGGATCAAAACGGATCTCTGAAATGAGCTTTCAAAAAAAGGACAAAATCATAATTTTATTTCAAAAACATATTGTCCATATTTTTAGGAGTCTACATCTGAAAACCGAAGCAAAAGTGAGGTTCAAATCTAAGAAAAAAATTTCAAGATTTACCCGATAAAATCCCCAAAATCCATTTTAAAAATTAAGAATTGAAGTTGTTTTGAAGATGAAATTAATAGAAAAGTAATAATAATAATCACAACATTAGAAACTTACACAAGTGAAATGGGTTGATATTGGGGTTTAAATCGAAGAAATATAATTCTGGGCATTCCAGGCCAAAATCCCCAATTTCACTTTATCCATGTTAAAACAAAAAATAGATAATAAAATTAGAGTAAGGTAGTCGAAATAGGTGTTTAGAAGCTTACCCAAGCTTAGAAATAAAAAAAATGTTCAAAAGTGTGAAACTCTAAGCTCCAAATCTCAAAAATGGGAAAAAGAATGTGAAAATATGGGTGTATATAGGGTTCAAGTCTCCGCGGACCCCTCGAAATTCATCCGAAATCCCTTGTGTTGATACCTAGTTTTTTCCCTCCAAGGCTAAATTTAATCCTGAGTTTCTTTGGTTTTTAATAAAATGAAAATATTTATTTCATCCAAATAAAAACTTTTCAAAATATTTTTTTTTGAGTAGTGATTATATATTATTGTGTTCAATTATACGAGATTATATAATTTGATTACTTAAATATTTATTCTATGGAATATCAGATTTTAATCAAGGCTTATCTTGAAAATAATTTCAATAATTAAAATTTTGATTTAAATATAATTTATTCTTACAAATAATTTATTTAGAGAAATACTTGTTTGACTTTATTAAATCAAGAAACTCGGGGTTAAAAGAAATATTAATTCGTATCAAATTTTAATTTAATTTAGTCAATCTATTAGATTGACCATTATTGAAATCAAATTGGCTATAATTGCAATATAATTGGCCAATAACTTTCAATTTGGTTAAAATTTAAATAGAATGGGCTAAATTAGAATTGAGATTATTTTTTTCTAAATAATTCCACGAATTACCAAGTTTCTAATTTAATTAAGGTTATTTTAACCCAATTAAATCTAATTAGGGTTATTAAAATAACCCTAATTATAGCCCAAAACTGTCCCAGCCCATTTTCCTTCACCAATTAACCCAACAACTCAACAGCCCAGTCAGCCACCTCAATAACCCCAAAAATTCCCTTGGACCTGGCCCGCCTTTGCTCTTCCCTTCTCTTTCAATGAAAAGTATCAACAACACTTGCTTGTTGTCGCCACCAATAATAAATAAATGCGATAACAATTTCTAATGACAGTAACGATAAACACTCGTGACCCGACTCCGACCCAAACCTCCGACAGCGTTGACCTGATCCAACAACAGCATACACACAACAAAAACTCGACCATCTCCAACCCGAACCCGTAATCCATCAACCCGCAATACAACAACTCAGTTTTCTTTGTAATTTTGAAATTCAAAATTCAAATCTTGTACTAATTAGTATAAATTCATACAACACAGCTCATCCCCTTATCCTATCATCTCAATTTTGAAAATAACCTCTTAAAATGTTCCAAAAATTACCCCTAAGGAAAAAATTCCCACATTGGTGGATCAAGAGTCCACTCCCTATCTTGTTTGCTAAAAATAGCTCATCCTTGAGCCAAAAGAGACCAAGTCTCGGAAGGTGAAAATACCTTCGAGCAAAAACCACAGTCTATTTTTTAGTAAAAAATTTGTTCCGTAAAATTTGTCTGCTAATCAAAGTTTTTGAGCTGACAACGACGCTTTTCGATAGTGGTTGATTCCAACGAAGCCCGTGTCTCATTTTGCTGCACCGAATGAGGGAACATCTTTTTCATTTTCAACTTCTATTATCGTTTTCTTTGTTTTTGCTTCATCTCTTTCTTTATAATATTTATGTTATTACTTGTTTGCTGGGAGTAGCTGTAGAAGCCTCGTTATCCATAGGATTTTTTTTCTAATAGTCGGCCTAATGTTGAATTAGTGTTCATATTCTGCAATAGGGAATCATTCTGATGTTCACTGATTCTTATGTGCAAAATTTGATTTTTAAAGTTGTTATTATAGTTCAAATATTCATTTGTCTAATATTGTCTGTCGTAAGGGTGAATAGACTTGAAATATATGGTTTGTTAGTTTGTGGATTGGCTGTTTCTTTTTTATAATCTCGACATTTGTATGTGATGAAAGTATTTTTTGATTTCCTGTGCAATAAGTAACAGTTTCTATGTCATGCTTGAATTTTATACTAATGTGTGTTCATTTGACTTTGCTTTGACATTTTTTACTTGCATCTATGTGACTATCTTTCCTAAAACATATAAAATCAGTTCATAATCAGTTTAAGCTTCTGAGTCTAATAGTAGCTAAGGTAGCAATTTGACTGGTAGCATAGAGTTGCGTTGGTTTGCTTTGACTATGACGCTTTGGGACCTTGAGAGATTTGTTTCTGTCTAAAAATTTGATCTTTAGTGCAGAATCTCATCTAAGGTTTATTAGTTGTGAAAATCCTGAAAGTCTCTTAAAGAGTCATTTTGGATCATTTCTCTAATGGTTCGTCGAGCCAGAAAGAAATCACTTATAAGATCTAATGTTTATTTCCAATTGCTATACGTATCTCTGATTGTCTGGAAGTGAACTTTTTTATTTTCTCGACTCTCTAGATATTTGCTTATTTATTTACTCATTTTGCTTTATTTCTTTTGAATATAGCAGAACTTCCCTCATATCCCTTAATTAGTATTATCAATGGGAATAGCAAGGTTAGATCATAAGTGATGCGTATTTGATCCGAGGATCCCTCCAAGACACTTTTGATGTATAGAAAGCCCTTGTGGCGTGTCAAAGAGAGGAGCAGGATATATTCGGTGTGTGTGTCTTGCCTAGTCTTGATAAATTGCATGTTCAAGACCTTTCCTACAAGATCATAAGCTTTCTTTTTAACCCCTGCTTTTTCTTGTGTTTTTGTAACCATGTTGGTGATACCATAATTATAAAGTTCAATTTGTTGCCTACTTTAGCTTGGTCGTGTTGGAAAATATAATTTTTTTTTTTAGAAACTAGTAGTTTGTTTGCTTAAGCGAACTCACCCTCTATTTTCTGGTCTTATATCCTGTTTGAGAAGCAGTAACCCATTTAAGGTTGAATGCTGCCTTTTATGTTGTGCTTGTGCTTGGGTCTATTACTCCTTTCCACGATTGCTTTATAAATTCTTTTTATGCTTGTGAATCCTCCGTGACATTAGAATAATAATTTATTAGTTTTATTTGCTAAGAACCATAAGAAGCCCTGTTTTGAGCTTTAGTCGGAATTGCTTTAATTAATTATTTATGATTGTCTTCTTTGAACTTCATGGATTTTGCTTCTGTTGTACTTTACTTGTGTATGAATATATTTAGATGAAGCATGAATCCTATAGCTTGTAAATTGCTAAATCTTGGGCATTTATTAATTCTTTTTCTTTTTCTCTTTGCATGAACCCACCTTGGAGTCCAAACAGACTCTTTCCCTTTGTTTTTCATAATGGGCCAAGGAGGCTCATCTTTTGAGTCAAGCCCGAAAGAAAGCCCCCAAAAAATTGACTACGTAGCACGTGAATACAAGGAGTCGAAAGAAGAAGAATGGGATAAAGTTCCGTCTTTGAAGTGGCAAAGAGACTCGAAAGTCTCCTTTTTCATTATATTCATTTATTGTTGTCTTTTTATTATTATTTATTTATTTCTTCATTTCATTATTCATTCATTTAGGCCTCGAAGCCAAAGTTGTAAATTTAATACAGGTGAAATAGAGTTTGGGACCACGGGCCTGAAAAATAGTTTAGGACAGGTTATGGGCCAAGACCCAACATTTAGATTAGGACAGGTGTAAGTAGGCCAAAAGCCCAATTAGATTAGGACAGGATCTATTGATTTGGGCCCAATGCCCTAAGTCTTGTATTTTCTCCCCTTCCCCTTTTACATGCTTTGTTATTAGTTTGTTTAGACTTAGTTAAAATTCCTACTAAGTTGTCCAAATCTATTTTACACACGTCTTTTCCTAAAATCAATCACTTTTCAACAATCAATCTTTTTGAAGTTAGTCAAAAGATATTTTCAAACAGTCCGGATTACCACAAGTTAGCAGGCATTTTATGTGCCTTAAAACCTTCCTAAAACATTAATAGGAACCGCTTACCTAAAATCTCTAACTTAAATGATTTTCTGTTTTGAATCATCTAATTACTTTATAAAGGTTTTCTTAATTTCTTTTCAAATAAATTAAGTGGCGACTCTCAAAAGTCAAAATTTTCGCAAAACACCGTGAATGCAAATGAAATATGCGACACTATCAAATTAGATGCTTCGGACTCAATGATGATATCAAATTTTCAAAAAAACATCGTTTTCACAAAGTTGACCGCTGAAACCAAAAATCATAACTTTTCGAACCGAGGGTTGAAATGAGATTCAAGATTCATAAAACTACACCAATAATATTACCACCCTACAAAATTGATGCTTCGGATCTACTTGGCACAATCTTTTTTGTCATCCGACACACATATCAAAAGATGTTGACTGAAGTCAACTATAAGGCTATTCAAGCCACCAAAAACCACAATATCACATAAATCACACCAAAATGCGTCAAAAAGCACGCCAATCATCCCTACACCCCAAAAATACCACAACGCAACCACGGGGAGGGGTGAAATAGTCAATTTATATAGAAACACATATTTAACATAATTCATCAAAAATTTAAGTCATTACATCACCCACCACTAAAAATCTAGTTCATCCCCTAACTAAAGGCAAGGTAAACACCTAAAACCGCGAAAAACTAGGGATAAGAACTAGACATATCATACTCAACCTCCTAAGTAGCCTCATCTACAGGTCTATATCTTCACTAAACCTTAACCACTGGAATAACTGTAGAACGCAACCGTCTAACATCCCTAGCCAAGATGGAGACCGGCTTCTCAACAAAAGACAACCTCTCATCTAACTAAATTGACTCCCAAAGAATGACATGAAACTCATTCGGAATATAATGGTGAAGCATGGAAACATGAAAAACTGGATGAACAACTGCTAAATCTGAGGGCAAAGCCAACTCATAAGCCACATCACCAGCAGTCCAAAAAATCTCAAATATGCCAATATACTTAGGGCTAAGCTTGCACCTCTTCCCAAACCTCATCACACCCTTCATGGGTAAAAATCAAAAGAAAACATGGTCACCAACACCAAATCTCAAGGAAGGAAGTCTCCGATCTGTATAGTACTTCTGCCTACACTGAGCCGCTTGAAGTCTATCCTGAATGATCTGAGCCCTATCCAAAGACTCATGAAGAAAGTATGTACCTCGAGGTATAATCTAAAAAATCTCGAACCAACCAACTAGAGAGCAACAACGCCTACCATACAAAGACTTAAAGAGTCATATCAATACTGGAATGGTAGTTGTTATATAAGTAAACTCCGCCAAGGATAGATATTGCTCCCACTAACCACCAAAGTCCATCACACAAGCATGAAGCATATCCTCTAAAATTTGGGTAGTCCGCTCTGACTGATCATCGGTCTGGAGTAAAACATTCCACTTAGATCAACCCGAGTACCCAAATCCTCCTAAAAAGTCCTTTAAAGTGAGATATGAATGTCGAAAATTGATCTGAGATATAGACACTGGCATACTATGAAGACGTACAATCTTATAAATGTAGATACGGGCCAACCACCAAAATAAAATGAGCATACTTGGTCAATCGATCCATAATAAACCAAACACTATCAAAACCATGAGAAGTACGAGAAAATCCAGTCACGAAGTCCGTAGTAATCCGTTCGCACTTCTACTAAAAAATAGGTAACCTCTGAAGCAAATCAGCACCTGTTGGCAACATAGGTAAAGAGCTACAAAATCTGCTATATCCTTTCTCCTACCACCTCATCAGTAATGTTATCTCAAGTCACGATACATCTTATTCACTCTTAGATGGATTGAATACCTGAAAAATGGGCCTCTCCTAAAATAAATTTAATCTAATTACCTTTTCTCAGTACACAAACTCAGCCTCTGATATGGGAAAAAGAAGCCTCTTAGCTTTTGAGGACATGAGTGGAGACCAATACATTAAGACTCATGATCGAGGGCTGACCAACCCAGACAAAAAGCCTTGAAATATCAAGAAGGCCTTCAAAACATTCCAAGGCCATACAAAAGCACACTCCAAGGCCGCCCCTTTGTAATGGCTCATTAATGGCCTTTTGGTCATTTTGTGTAATAAACTTAACCTAAACTATAATTAAAACATGTTAGGTCTTTTGTCCATAACTTTGATGATATATTTTGAGTGCTCTTTAGAGAGTCTTTCAAGTGTGGATTTCACTTGTGACAAGTGTGGACATCACTTGTATTGGTAACTAGCTTAGAAACGGTGGTTGCTTGGGAATTTAGGTTTTCTTGAGGTTTCGTAAAAATTTAATGTTATCTTTTGGCTCTTTGTGTTCGACACAAACTTAGGTTCATAGTGTTTATGCATTTGTATGCCAAGTTACCTATATTTATTTTCATATTATTGTTGTTTATCTTGTTCACGGTTTGTGTTGAATCCGTAGCTTAGTGTTCATCTTGTTGTGTGACATTTTATGAACTATTTTGGGCCTTGTTGGACCGTTTAGTATCATTTGGTATCAGAGCCATAATTGATTTTGTTCCAACAAAATCAATCTTGGGCTAGCTCACTTAAAAATACAAAAAAAAAAAATTCTACGTGTGTTGTTGTTCTTGGCCTAGAGTTGGTGTCATTGTTGTCTTGGACGAAATTTTGAGTCTAGATCTAGGTGTATTTTACTTGTTTTGAGTGTTTCTTGTGTTATCTTTTTGTTTTCACTAACACTCTTGAGTCTAGATCCAAGTTGATCTTGAACATTTATTGTGGTATTGTTGTTATGGGTTCAAGAACTTGAACATTGTTGATGTTTATTATTAAGGATTGGTGGCTGGAAAAATGTGTTGTTGTTGTTTGTTGCTGAAAATTTGAGGTTGAACATGTGTTGTTGATGTTGGAAAGCCCAGCTTGAACCTTAGAACTCAGAGTTTTCAAAGTTGTGTTCTTGGTGTTCTTCACCATCTTCATAACTTGTTGAAGAAAAAAAATAGTGGTTTGATCTTAAAACAGGGAGGAAGAGAGTGTAGTATTTTCATTTTCCTTGAAACAAGTCATAAAATATACTAAAGAAATAAGGGGAAAAAAAGACTTCCAAAAGACTAGTTACCAAAAAGGATAAAGTAGGTTTTCCAAGACTAACCAAAAGTGGAAAGAGCCAACCACCCTTCAAAAAGGTGTTTTGCCCAAAAGATGCAAAGAAAGTCAAAACACTTTTTGAATTTGAAAAAGGATCCAAAACTTATAGTTATTCCCTCCAAAGCTGATTTTTCACTCATCCAACTTGAATATTGAGAAATACAAATTAAAACAAGAAATTTTTTGAAAAATTTTCAACCAACCCAAGGCTGCCACGTCACTAAATCCGTACAAATCACGTTTCAGGATCACATTTTGGATTCTTACTTTCTTATTTTGTTCCTTAGTTTCATTTATTATTTTCAATACTAACTGACAAGCTAGTACTTATCTACTAGATTTTAAGTTAGTTTTGAGTCTGTTTGTTTGTGTTTGTGTTTGCGTTTTGTTGTATGCTTTTATCGTTTTTGTGATTCGTTGAAGTTTCTTGACTCAAGTCCGTTAATATTTTCTTTGAGTCATTTCAAAAGAGAATCTATCTCGACCTCGATCTATAATTAGAACCAAGTAACCTCATTGGAGTATAAGCGGGTTACCAACACTTGTGAGGCCAATTGAGTAATGCTTCAAAGGTGTGAGCTTGAGAGTTTGTGAGGCCTTTTTTAACTAACCTTTATCGTGTTTGTTGTTTTGTGTTGTTTTGTTTAGTAGTTTTTGAAAGGTACAGTGGCGGATGGAGGTGAAATTCCCAGTTGGGTTAAATCAATCATGGCAAGGTTTGATGCCATAGATAGCCAATTTGAATCTCATAAAAGTGCAATGGCAAGGATGGAAGGGATGGAAAGTTCCTTTTGCAAGAAGTTAGATAACTTGATAGAACATCCAAGCTTTCCTAAATCTGCACTTTCTGCTCTTCCAAATTGTCAAGTTCCCTTGAGTGGACATGTTCAAAAAGCCTTCCCTACACTACCCCAAACTCTACAAAACCAAGGCCAACCTAATTAAGTTGAGGATGAAAGGAAAGTGGAATCTAAGAATGGGGAGAAGAACTTGGCTCAAGAAGGAGAGTTGTGTGAGAACGTTGAGCCAAGGGTTGAATTGAATGAGGTTGACAAGGAACACCTAGTTTTGGAACTTATCAAACCTATGGAGGACAAGGAAATAAATTCAAGGTGTTGCTTCCAAGGTATGTACCTACCCCCTCCTATTCCTAGTGATCCTTAAAGACATGATTATATTTTCCTTATATTGAATAGACCCTTGAAATTGATTGAAATTATGTCACACCATGAGTGTATTAGTGTCTTCATGATTCCTTCATAGTGTTTGCCTTTGGTGCTTGAATTGTGTGGGCCTTACAATCTTAATGCCCAATCTATTATTTGCCTTAATAAAAGTCCTTGGTGTGTGCTTGATGTACAACTTTTGTTTCCTAGTCCTTTTCACACTTGTGTGGTTAGACAAGTTGAAATAATAGGAAGGACTCTTAAGAGCATGCTAAGTTCCATGAAAGGAAGTCACCCAACTTCTTGGGTATACACTTTGGCTTGGATAAATTCGGTTTCTCATAAATTATCTAATTCTTCTAATAGCATGATTCCTTTGGTGAATGCACTTCTTGAGGGAAGTTGCTTGAAGAGAAAAGATGTAATGTGCTTCAAATGTTTTGTCTCATCCTATGGTGCACTTAACTCTTTTATTTTCTATCTTTTTTGCTTATGATGATGACCATGTTTGTATTAAAAATGAATTTTGAGTAAGCATGGTTTTATGGGTAGGAAGGGTATTCTACTCCCTTAGACCCCTCGACATGTGATGTATGTGCAACCTTGGTTTGATACTATTGTTGATGGTACTAACATTAACCCTCATGCCATGAGGAATATGTGTTCTTTTGTCTCTTCTATTGTTTTGCAAGGTTCGGATTCGAGGTTGAATCCTTTTCAAGAAGGGAAGAATGATACAGGACAAAGAAGCCTCTTAGCTTTTGAGGACATGAGTGGAGACCAATACGTTAAGACTCGAGATCAGGGTTTGCCCAACCAAGACAACAAGCCTTGAAGTGTCAATAAGGCCTTCAAAACACTCCAAGGTCGTCGAAGAGCACACTCCAAGGCCGCCCCTTTGTAATGGCTCATTAAGGGCCTTTCGGTCATTTTTTGTATAAGCCTAACCTAGACTATGAATAGAACATGTTAGGTCTTTTGTCCATAACTTTGATGATATATTTTGAGTGCTCTTGAGAGAGTCTTGTAAGTTTGGATTTCACTTGTGACAAGTGTGGCCATCACTTGTGTTGGTAACTAGCTTAGAAATGGTGGTTGCTTAGGAATTCCGGTTCCCTTGAGGTCCCATGAGAACTTGGCGTTATCTTGTATGAATTCTTGGGTCTTTTTGTTTGATACACATTTAGGTTTATAGTGTTTATGCATTTGTATGTCAAGTTACCTATCTTTCTTTTCATATTATTGTTGTTTGTCTATCTTGTTCACGGTTTGTGTTAAATCCGTAGCTTAGTGGACATTTTGTTGTGTGACATTTTGTGGACTGTTTTGGGCCTTGTTGGACCGTTTGGTATCAACCTCCAATCCTCAATACACCACCTAAATCATGTGAGACTTCCTTAGCCTCACCACTCAAAACCTTATCCCGAATCAACCTCAATCCAACATAATGAAATTGATGAGCTCAAATCTACTCCATCAAAGAAGACCTAGCCTCCATAAATGCCAAAACACACCTAGGTGTCGAAATGTCAAGCCTAACATCTGGTTGGCTAAATTCTAAACCTCAAAGGCTAAAGGCCTCTATTGGGTCAAAAGATGTGCCAAGCTACCCATGGTAGTCAACTTTCGTCTCAAGGCATTCACACTACATTAGCCTTGCCCGGAGATAGAGGATAGTTAAGTCATAATCCTTAAGTAACTCAAGCCAATGATGCTACCTCATACTAAGATCTCGCAGGGTGAAGAAATACTTAAGGCTATGATGATCTGAGAAAATCTCACAATGGACTCCATACAAGTAGTGCCTCCACAACTTCAAGGAAAAAACAACCACACACAACTCCAAATCATGGGTAGGGTAATTTCTCCATGAGGATTCAACTGACGAGAAGCATACGCAATCACCTTACCCTCCTATATCAACACAACACCTAACCCAACACCTGAAGTATCACAAAAAATGGTAAATCTCACGCCCTCCTTGGGCAAAGTCAAGGTAGGAGTTGAAGTCCACAAATCCTTGAGTTTTTGGAAGCTCACCTTACAAACATTAGACCACTGAAAAGAAACCTTTTTCTAAGTCAATTTGGTCAATGAAGATGCAATAGATGAGAAACCCTCAACCAAACGATGATAGTAATCTGCTAAGCCAACAAAACTCAAAATCTCAGTAAGCGAAGTAGGTTGAGCCCAATCACGAAATAATGCAACCTTGGCTGGATCAAACATAATACCCTTCTTAGTCACCACATGACTCAAGAAAGAGATAGACTCTAACCAAAATTCACACTTGGAGAACTTAGCATACAACTTCTCATCCCTCAACCTCTGAAGCATAATCTATAGAAGCTCCTCATGATCAGCCTCGCTCTTAAAATAATTTAAGATATCATCAATAAATATAATAAAAAGGGAGTTGAGATACGATCGAAATACCCGGTTCATCAACTCTATGAATGTGGCAGCGGCGTTGGTCAACCCAAAGGACATTACCAAGAACTTTGAATGACCATACTAAGTCCGAACAGTTGTCTTCGAAATATCCAAAGCTCTAATCCTCAACTGGTGATACCCATATCTTAAATCAATCTTCAAAAACACTGAAGCACCTTAAAGTTGGTCAAACAAATCATTAATACGAGGAAGAGGATACTTATTCTTAACCATCACCTTGTTCAATTGCTGATAATCAATACACATATGCATCGGCCCATTCTTCTTTTTCACAAACAAGATAGGCACACCCCAAGGTGATACACTAGGTTGGATAAATCCCTTATCCAATAACCCCTGCAACTGATCCTCCAATTTCTTTAACTCGACTGGGGCTATCCTATAAGGAGGAATAGAAATAGGCTTGGTGCCGCTAGACATCAATATCAAAATCAATATCTCAATATGGAGGCATACTAGGAAAATTCATAGGGAAGATATCCATAAACTCACGGACAACATGAAGAGAATCCAGAAGGAGGTGAAGCAACACTAGTATTACGAATATGAGCTAAATAAGACAAGCATCTCCTCTCAACAAATCGACGAGCCTGAACATAAGATATAACCCTCTTTGAACCTGAATGACGCACACCCTTCTAAGCTATCCTTGGAATACCTAGTAATGCTAAAGACACGGTCTTAACATAACAATCTAGGACAACATAGTAAGGAGCCAACCAATCCATAACCAGATGATATTGAAATCAATCATTTCTAAGATAAGTAAATCTACACTAGTCTCACGCCCAACAAAAGTCATAACACAGGATCGGTACACTCGATCTATTACTAAAGAGTCTCCTACAGGGTAGATACACAAATAGGCATGGAAAGAGTCTCACTAGCAGAATCAAAACCCAAAGCAAAATACTCATACACATGAGAAAAATCAATCCTAGATCAAATAATATATTCGTATATTTAAACTATGATACTTGTGATAACAGTATCAAAAACCTCTTTCTCTGGTCTGGCGGGTATAGCATAGCACTGTCCACGACCATAAACTGCCTGAGTAGCCTAACGACCACCATTACAAGCACCACTACCTCTATCTCACATACCTATAGTAGAACCTCTACCTCTTACAGCTGAAATAGAAGTATCTCTAAACATACGACAGGGATAGTCCTTGGCCAAATAACCTGTGTCATCATATTTATGGCAAGCTCTATGATTCGAATCAATAGGAGGAGGTACGGCTGGATCAAAATGGCCATCCTAAACTACTGAACTAGAAGACCCACTACCTGAAATTTACAAAGCTGCCTGCACTGGTCTATTATGATATCCATAAAAATCTTTGGAATCTCTATCTCGAGAAGTGTGACCTCTAAACTTACCAAAATGGCCACCTTCTTGGCTCCTACCTAAGATGCTCGAAGAGTACCCTCAGTCATCTTAGCATGATCTACTATATTCTAAAAAGAAGCTCCAAATACAACCATCTAAGATGTAGCTAACCGAATAGAGACATTCAACCCCCGTACAAACTTCTGAATCTTCTCAGACTTGTTGGCAATGCTGGCATAGAAATATCCAAATAAAGAATGAAAGTGTGCCTCATACTATGCCATAGTTATGGAGCCCTACTCCATGCAATCAAACTCATCTCTCATCTGATCCCTCAGGCTGTAAGGCATTAACATATCCGAAAAGGCCTCAACAAACTGATCCTAAGTCATCTTAGAAGAATTAAGAAGTCTGCAATTAACAAGAAACCTCCACCAATCTCTAGCAATATTTCTCAACTAATAAGTAGTATATGCGACTCAAACGAACCCAAATCATGCAGCTTCTCATAACAGTAAATCAAGAACTCATAGGCATCCTGCCCACAATACTACTAAACTTAGGGGGACCCAAATGAGTGAATCTCTCAAACCTCTTTTGATCCTTAAAAGACATAACTGTACTCATAACAAGAGGAGGCATGGTAAATCTAGAAGGTTGAGATCCCATCTGAGGGGGCAACATATATAAAGGTTGGACTCCTGACCTCAAAATACCATACTTGAATGCAGGTGCCAAGAGAGGAATAACACTCGAAGTCTGTGGAGTACCAAAAGGAAGTAGGTACAACTGGAGGATTATAAAAATAAAGTAAATAAAATAAAAATAATAATGATTATAATAATGATATAATACACGAGGCTGTAGCACAACCTTCGTATACACCTGCGGAGCTAAAGCTTCCCCACTTATGACCCATGGGGGGTTCGTTAACCCATATATAATCCATATCCAGTCCATATCCATATATTCCCTCGGCACATCCCTTAGGGAGGGTTTTTATAAGATGTCATATTTTCTACTAGAAAAAAAATAGTATTTCTAATATTTCTAGTATTTCCACAGTGGTACCAATGTTTCATGAATAATTATGACATAAGGATGAAATGATCACAACCAACCAACATGAGTGTTTCTATATCCAATCAATATACCAACCAAGTGATCCAAACATCCACTTAATTTTCCAACCATCCATGAAATCCAACACGATTCACATGCCAAAAGAGTATGAATACCTCACAATATGTCTATTGATACCACGTTAGGCTTTTTCATTAGCAATATATAATTAGTTTCACATATACAAGTCCAACAATATCATATAAGACCCCACACGGTCACACCTAGCAAATAATGTTCCAAAACCACCAAATACATCAACATATAGTCCTCCACACGGGAACAACACAATAAAATTAGCCATTTTTATGTTTAGTTCCCACACCCTTAACATGATTTTGTATCAACATTAACTACCCAACCCATTCAAAAAGAAGTTAAGCCATAACCTACTTGAATGTCAAAAATCGGTCTATAAGACTTCAATTCAAAGCCTTAATCTCTACGAACGGTCCCAAAATTAACTAAAATATGAGAATATAGAATGTATGCATCAAAACAAGACCAATGATATTCATATTACCTATTTTTAAGTCAGGGTCAAAACGGACCCCTGAAATGGATTTTCAAAAAAAAAATTATACTTTTATTTCAAAAAAATGTTCTCTATATTTTTAGGAGTCTACATCCAAAAACTCAAGAAAAAATGAGTTTAAAACGGGTTCAAATCGAAGATAAAATAATTTCAAGCTTTACCGAATAAAATCCCTGAAATCCATTTTAAAATTCAAGAATTGAAGTTATTTTGAAGATGAAATTGATAGAAAAAATAATAATAAGATTAGAAACTTACCCAAGTGAAAATGGGTTAAAATCGGGGTTTAAATCAAAGAAATATAATTTTGTGTCTTCTAGGCCAAAATCCCCAATTCCTATTTTAACCCATGTTAAAACCAAAAATAGATGATAAAATTAGAGTAAGGTAGTTGAAATAGGTATTTAGAAACTTACCCAAGCTTAGAAATGAAAGAAATTACTCAGAAGTGTGAAACTCTAAGCTTCAAATTTCAAAAATGGGAAAAAGAATACAAAACTTAGGTATATATAGGGTTCAAATCTCCATGGACCCTCAGAATTCATTCAAAATCCTATGAATGCAAATGAAATATGCTACCCTATAAAATTTGATGCTCTGGACTAAATGGTGATATCAAATTTTCAAAAAAAATATCATTTTCACAAAGTTGACCCCTGAAACTCAAAATCACAACTTTCTGAATTGAGCGTCAAAATGAGATTTAAAATCCATAAAACCACACCCATAATGTTACGATCCTAAAATTAATGTTTCAGATCTATTGATGCTATTTTGTTTTCCACCTGACGCACAGATCAAAAGATGTTGATTGAAGTCAACTATAAGGCTTCTCAAGCCACCAAAAGCCACAATATCACATAAATCACACCAAAACACATCAAGTATCATGCCAATTATTCCCACAATCCAGAAATATCATAATGTAACCACGAAGAGGGGTAAAATAGTTAATTCATACAAAAATACATATTTCACATAATTCATCAAAAAAATTAAGTTGTTCCACATGGTCCATTTTAGCGGCCTAGCTTGTGGGGTCGAATACCGTTTTAGCAATACTAGGCACATTAGTAGTGACCGCTAAAGTGTCTAAGTGTTTGTTTTAGCAGCACCCGCATGCCTAGGAGAGGTATAAGTACCCAGTTGGCCTGATTTTTCATCATTTTCATCCATTCTCTAGAATCTTAAATCCTAAAAGTGGGAGTTCTACAGAGAATCAATTGTGAGTGACTGTGGGGCCTTAGTACTATTAATTTATGCAATTTTTTATTAAATTTATTGTAAGATTCCATTATTTCATGATTGATTTCTCCATTCTTATCTAAAATCCCTAAAAACTTAGTGACTTAATTTTAGCACCATTATAGCTCAAAATCCACTCATTTTTAGGATAAATGTTCCTTGACATAGAGAAACATTAAAGTGTGAATTCATAAATGGGCCCCATATAGAATTTTGTTATATAATTTTAGACCTGAAGCACAATAGTATAATATGAGTATCATTGTTCTCATATTATAAATTAAATTATAATTTTGATAGCATGAAACCTTGTGGAAGCTTATCGCAAGGGAAGATTGGTGAATTGGCAGATTCTTCATGTTTTTCTTGGCATCCAGGTAGGCTAGGTTTACCTTATTCATAGAAGAGCTATCTTATAGTATGCTTATGATATTATGCTAGATATGGGGTAAGATTTAGGTGTTGAAAGTATGAATGAGAATATTTGATTTAGTTTGACCATTTAGGCTATCTTGAAGTCGATTTTAGAGAACTTAGCGTAGTTATTCATGCCTTAGGTGAATTGAGCTTCACGATTCTTATTTATAATGAAAATGCCTTGATTACTCAAGCTAGGTAAAATTGCCTTAGTCATTCATGTTTAGGATGGAATAGTCCTTAGTTGCTTAAGTTAGGAGAAATTGCCTTAGTTGCTATTATTTTTGGTAGAATTGCCTTCGTAGTTCTTGTTTGGGAAGGATTACTATCTTGGAGTTATTTATGGATTAATTTATGTCTAGGAATGAACTTAGATACCTTAGCCTAGTCCAGGGTAGAAGTTGCCTAAAATGATCAAAGATTAGAAGTAGGCCCCTCCGAGCCACCTTAGAACAAGAATTATGATAGCATTAATGGTTGGTTTGACTCTTGAGGAGTTTGCATATATTTATTGATTTTTGGTTCAAGTCCAAAAAATAATAATGATTCTATAGAGTTTTGATTCAAGTCTGACAAATGATGATAATGCTATTGAGTTTTGGTTCAAGTCCGGCATTGGGAACTAAGATCTGCTCTAGTCAATTCTTGTGCCCTTGCATCAAAATGACTCTCTAGATCCGCCACTCATGCAGACAATATAGCAAAATGCTCAAGAGCAGCCTTAATTCTCTTATCTACAGTAGCAGCAAATTGGTTGGCGAAGGCATGTAGTTGTGTCTTACATCATTTGGCCTGTTTGGCCACTTTTTTCATATCAATCGGCTGGGCTGTAATTCCTACTGGTGCTGTAAGAGCTGAAGGGCCTGGCTCATTTTTAGGTACTGAACCTACCTGTACTGAAGATTTTGGTGGTGCAGCCTCAAGTCTTGCAGCTCTACTTTAACTACTGAACTAGGGCCTGCAACTGATGGGTTTACCTCAACCCTCACCCCTTTGTCAAGTGTTAGCCTCGATTGATTTTCATTATATCAGATAGGATTGTGGGTCTTAGTGGCATTTAACGTATCATCAATCCATGCTATTTTTAGTACCCCTGCCTCTGTGCATAACCTGGTGATCAAACAAGGGAATGGGTAAGCGGTGTCAGACCTTGTTACCCAAATCTTGATCTCTTCAGCAATGATCTCTTCGAAGTCTAACTTAAGGTTGGCCATAAGACATGCAACCAATACAGCTCGATCATCCCCAAGAATGTTATTTCTGTCAGTTGGCATCAAATGGGTGCATACAACACTCCACCAGAACTTTGCCTCTTGAGTCAAAGAAGCTTTGTAAATCCGCTCACTAGGTCTGGTCAGCCATAACGGATCTTCTTTCGCTATTAGTGTAGCTAACCAAGGACACTGGTTATCCTTACTCTTCAGTCGATGGTAGAATGCCAGATTTGTGACCTGAGGAATGAAGTTGGGTCCATGTAGAAATCTATTGATAGTTGTTTTCAGAAATATCTAAATTTACCCCACGAACTGGAACTTTGGTCAGCAAAGGATGGTCTGCTGTGGTCTCTCCATTCTTGCACATACTCTCTTATCTAGCCTGGTAGTTTGCATAGAACTCCCGAACTAATGTAGGACAAAACGGCTTTCCTCCCTTAGTATCTATCCTAGCCCATAGTTTTTGAACTTCTGCTCAACTGTAGGATACCTTATCAATCCTGTGATGATGACTCTCTTTTCTAGAAAAATTAGCCGTCTGGCAGATCTTTTTTTTGTTCTGATCAGACCTTTGAGGAAGATGTCCTTTGCTTTAGGGATCTGCTATCTAGCATTCTCTCGAACCTCAGGATTCTTGCATTTCATCAAAGTTCCCTGAGCTGGTGGTTCGTTCTCAACTTGATTATCAGCTGAGGGAGTTTCTGAGGATGGTTCCTCAGAATCAGATTTGTCAAACTCAGCATGTCCTGCCTCCGGTTCTTCAGATTCAGCCTTCTCAAACTCAGGCTGTTCGGACTCATTTTGCTTAGAACCTTTTTGCTCATAAGATTCATTCTCAGCTGGAGCAGTGGTCTCAGTATCATCACTATCCTTCACCTCAATGGGTTTAGGTGGAGGAGGTGCCTTTGCACTTGATTTCTTTCTCTTCCACCTGAGCAGTGGTTCGTCATCTTCATAATCAGAGTCTTCATCAATGAGCTTTCGAACTACCTTGGGCTTGGCAGCTTTTTTTGGAGTGTTAGGATTCTTGCCTTTTTATGCCATTTCAGTGTTCCTGTGATATCAAGAAAACAATATTCAGTACTCAGTATTAAGAACACATGCATTCTATTTGAATTTAGTAACTTAAGAAAAAAGGTCAAGACAGTGCATTATCAACATGCTGTGATGACATGGATGATAAGGCGTCACAGTTATGATAGCCTATTAGCTTTGTCGTCAGCTCTAAATAGACTGACTTTTATTTTCTCAGGCTTGTTACGACATTCCTGATAAGGCATAACATTTGTGATAGCCTATCAATGATGTCGTCAGTCTAGATTTTCAGCCCAACTCAGTTTTCATTCTTAATTTAGGGACCAAATTTTCCTTAGCATCATATGGAGTTTTCACTCATTAAACTAGGGTTTTAATTTTTGCAATTTAAGCACCATTTCAACCCTAATTTCTGATTTTCATAATAATGGTACAATCAACTTAACTTATTCTTGCCATTGAAGAGAAGAGTGAAGATAAGCTTAAGAATATACCTGATGATCAACTTTGACTTGCTAATATGAGAGAAAGAAGAAAAGATGAGAGATTGATTTTGAATGTCTTTGCAATCCCACAACTATCAGGAAGGTGTTTCCTTGTTCACTTGGGAGTATTTTGAAAGGAAGTAAATATCCTAACTAAGGTAGGAAATAACAAAAGAAGGAAATAAAACTTAAAGAAGAAAACTAACAAAAATCGGGAACTTGAAAGGTTTTGTATCTGGGTCGGGTTGGATTTTAACTAATTTAGGCCCAGATTTTCAAAAATAGGGTAATGGCTGATGACAACTTGTGATAAGCTGTCATAAATATGATAGATTATCACGGAGGTCATCAGCCTTAACAGAGAAGGTCTCAACCTTTGGTCTTTCTGACGACATTGGTGATAAGCCGTCACAATTGTGATAGCCTATCACAAATATCGTCAAGACCACTTGGCCTGCTTTCTTCAGTTTTTACCTTGACCTTTTTGTACCCTTTTTAGTTCCTTCCGATTACCACCAAAATGAATAAAAACAAAATGCATGAAAATAAAATTTTGGGTTGCCTCCCAATAGCGCCTGATTTAATGTCGTGGCACGACTTGGTTGTCTTGACTACTCAGACTTTGTCAAGATACCGTATCGATACCTCATTACCATTTTCTTGAAATACATCCATAACCAAAAAGATATTCATCTCCTCCAACTGCTTCATAGGAGGATGCATTTTGAATCTGGCCTCCTTTTTTCCATACCTGAACTTTAGCTCATTGAGCTCCATATCAACTAATACTCTTCCCGTGGCTAATAGTGGTCTACCCAAAATGATGGGTACCTCAAAATCAACATCACAATCCAATATCACAAAATCTGCAAGCAGAATAAAGTCATCCACTTTTACCGGCACATCATGTAATATACCAACTGGTCGCTTCACCGATCTGTCTGCCATCACAAGACGCATCGTTGTGGGGGTAGGTTCCCCTAATCCAAGCTTCTTGTAGATATCAAGTGGCATCAGATTAATACTTGCTCCTAAATCACATAAAGCTTTGGTAAACTTCATGGACCCAACTGTGCACGACATAGTAAATGCTCCAGGGTCAGGCTTTTTTTTCACTAAGGATTGTGAAGAAACAGCACTACAGTGGTGGATGTTGTCCACCGGCTCACAGATTACCTTTCGTTTCTTTGTTAACAATTCCTTCATAAATTTAGCATAGTTTGGCATTTGCTCAAGTGCCTCCATCAATGGCACATTCACTATCAGTTGTTTTAGTATTGCCATGAATTTGCTAAATCTTTTGTTATCTACTTTCTTCTGCAATCTCCGAGGAAAGGGAGATGGTCTTGGCATTTCTTTCAATACCACCTCCCCTTTCTTTCTTCTTCTTTCTCTGAAATATCAACAAAACCATCCAATTTCTCAGACTCCACTGGATTGCTTCCTTCTGGTTCATCGACACTTACCTTATTCTCCACAGCTTTGCCCATAGAAGGGCCAGATAACATTTTACTACTTCGAGTGGTAATCGCCATACAAGAACTATCAGTTTGCGAGTTCTGAACCATATCACTAGGTAAAGTACCAGTTTTTCTCTAGTTCAGAGTAGCCAAAAGTTTGACCATCTGTTGCTCAAGCCTGATGATAGAAGAAGAGTGTGAGCTAACCAACTGACTGAGGGTAGAAAACTCACTCTTCATAGTAGTTACCCCCAATTTAGTAGCTTCAACTCCGTTTAATAGCTTTTCCATCATGTCCTTCATGGACATCTTGCTAGAACTAGTTGTTGCACTATCACGACTTTCAGGAGGAACATATAAACCACTCCTATCATTATTGTTCCTCTAGTGTCCCTGCTCCCTATATTTATAGTCAGGCTTGTCATAAAAAGTCCAACCTTAGTTCCCTTGGATGTTGCCTCGAAAACCCCCTTAATTACTCACATAGTTTGCCTTTGGATCAGTACTTGGAGAAACAGTACCCTGAGATTCCAGCACTTTAACTATTTTAGTTTTTCCGGATAGAAAGTCTATCTGCGTCTTCAAATGGGCCATGTCCTAATCTCGCTCCTCATCCCTTCTACGCTGCTCCGCAGTTATACCACCAGTAACAGTTGAGCTAGACACTACAGAATCCCTAGTGTGCCAAGCCTGACTCAGTTTGGTCATTCTATTCAGTATGTCAAAAGCATCTAGAAAAGAGAGATCAATGAACAAACCACCTGCAGCGTTGTCAACAATTGGCTTTGTTACAGAGTTAAAAGCTCTATACAAAGTATCCATCAAGTGCAAGTCAGTCATGTTGTGGTTTGGATATTGAGCAAATTTCTTCTTAAATCTTTCCCAGGTTTCGTGCAATGCTTCAGTCGGGAGCTGTCTGAAGTTACTAATTTCATCCCTCAACTGTACCCTTTTGGAGGGTGGAAAGAACCATTCTAGGAATGCATCTTTCAACTATCTCCAGTTGGTTATAGAATTAGGCTCTAGTCCATCAACTATATTGTTGCCTCTCCAGAAAGAGACAACGAAAACAACCTCAACCTGATCGCATTCTGCCTCACTCCTGGATTGTCAAAGAATTTGAAAATGGTGATGAAGTTCACCAAATGCATGTTCGGATTATCACCAGGCAAGCCTCCAAATAACCCCTTCAGATTCAGGAGCTGGATCATGGTACTTGTTATGCTGAATTTTGCACCTGGTATCAACAGTGGAGGAATGATAGCACTCATTGCACCAGCTTCGTCCATTCCTTCATCATCTTCATCAGCCTCATATTTGAATAGGATGTTGACCATATCTTCTTTGTACTGGACGATTTCTATTGACGTTTCGCTGCACTGGTGTAATAACTGCTCAGCTCTCCTTGGGTTTTGAGGATTCATCAATTCCTCATCACCCAAGTCTTCATCATCAGGGTTTTGGTGATGTGCTTGTTGACCTAAATTATGCACATTCACCTGAGCCCTGGCCAAAGCAGCTAGTCTTTCTGCTTCCTGTTGTTCCGCCATTCTCCCTATCAGTTGAGGTTCCGAGTTGATTGGTAATAGTGGTTATCCAGAACTTCTTGTTTTTGGAATAAACAACACGGTACCTTAAATAGACAAAAACAACAAATAAACGTTAAACACATTTTCACACACAAACTTTAGGTCTACAATCGTATTCCCCGGCAACGACGCCATTTTTGATAACGCTCAAATTACACTCTTGAATGGGTGTAAGCGATCGTTGTCAATATAAAACCCAACTAGGTTGGCATCGAATCAAATCCCACAGGAAATATGGTGTGAACTTCAATTTGTTTACGAAATACTTTACTGGTAGTTTAATGTTTTCGAAAATGGGGGTTTAAGGTTCACAGAGAGTTAATTGTCACTTTCAATATTTTAGTGTTTGAAATCAGTCTAAATGGGAAACCAGAGTTATGTTCACCATGGGTTTTGGGAATTGACAGATACTAGGTAATGATTGGGATTCTTGAAGTAACTAGAAACAACAAAATATCCCTGACGACGATACTATCTGACTTATCTCTCGACCTCACCAGACAATTTATTATCTAATTCTCTCAAACTTAAATAACTTATCTATTTCCAATAGGATTTTATCTCAGGTAGATCAATCCAGTTACGGCATTGATCATTAAACAGAAGTTTGGTAGCTTCTGAGTCCCTGTTGATAATTCACGACCTCTAGTCTATTTCTCCATTAGAAGCAAATAAAATGTAAGACATAACCTAATGTTTGCAACCAGTAGATTTTAGTTAAAACAATAACATTTCAAGACGTCCTACTACTCTTTGAATCCGTTAAATACCTAGTAACCTATCAAACCCTAGTCCATCGATCCCATAACTCCGGCTAATGGAATTAGCCGCTCATGATTTGATGAGCGAAATACAAAGTTGAATTCATGATGATAATAAACTTATGAATGGATGAAAAGTAACAATAGTTTCTTCAATTTAATCTCGAAAATAGGAATCCACAAATAGTTGATAAGTGTTGAAGAAAATAAAACTCTCCAAAGCTAAAAAAAAAAAAAGAGAACTCCTTGAATAAACCCTAAAAGATGCTATTTCTACTAAATCCTAATTAAGGAAATAAAATAGCAAATTCAATTAATTCTCAGATTAAGTGACGCCCAAGATGACACCGCGTCAAGAGTCGATGCCCTATCACGGATGGCGTCAGACTTGCTCTAGTTTCTTCAATTCTCTGCCTTTAGCTGATGATGACTCTGATGCCGCGTCAAGGATCTGAAGGCTATCACCAACGTCGTCATATGTCTTCTCCTATCACTGATTTTCTTCTTAAGGCTGACGCCATTCTTGACACCTTATCACCCACTTGATGCCACATTACAGAGGTCGTCAAAACTGCTTCTCAGCTCCAATTCCCTAGTTAAGGCTGACGCTGCTTTTGATAGGCTATCACAAGGTTGATGAATTATCACGGATGTCGTCAGATACATTTTCTTCTCTTTTGCTCAGATTTTTAACTCTTTTGCTCCATTGTCGTTTATTTCCATTCCTTCAGCCTTTTACTACAATATCATGAGCAAACACATCAAAACAACAAGAGTTGCTTCAAAATTCATAATTATTTTAAGCTAAAAAATATTAAATGTGTTAGCTTTTGCTTACACATCAATGACCCATCTATTGCAATATATCAACCATCTATTGCAACGATGCCTTATTGGTTGAACAGATGGGTAATTTGTTGCATCATATTTGTCATCTGTTTATTCATTCAATTTTGTGTTACCCTTTTGTACAGACGAAGCAACTGTTTGAAGAAATCAAACCAGTAGCAAGGATGGTTTGATTTATTCCAATATGTGAACCATATATTCCAACATATCATCCATCTGTTGCAACATATGCCTCATCGGTTGAACAAATGGGTAATTTGTTGCATCAGATTGGTCATCTATTGTTTCACTCAATTTTGTGTTATCCTTTTGTAATGTTCTTTTTGTTCTTCTCTTGCCTGACATCAAATGTAATTATGTTGTTTGCGGATAAAAAGAAGTGAATCTGGATCCACTTTTGCCCAGCCAGGATTATTCTCGAGTAAAGATGGGTTTGGGGGAATAAGCTATTTGCAGATGGAACCACTTTATCTGTGGGAGGTATGTATTACTGATCAACCTATTATGAAAAGACACATCCAGTACAATGATATTGTGAATGTTTGTTCTTTACTTATTAGGCATTAATCCTCCAAACAAGATATGGCATTTTATAGTTAAGATTGTTAGGTTCGAACTGGTAATACTGAGAGACCAAGACGGTGGTGTCGATACCCCGTTACAACTTAATGACGATTTATGTTCATGTTTTTGTGTCAAGTTTGGGGAAGGTTTCAAGTTTTTGGCGGCAGTTTAAATATCCAATAGTGATTGGTCCGGTTTTAATGGCTTAATGGACTTGTTGAAAGGCCTCTGAAGCCTCGCACTACAACAAACAATGATGGAACCAATAGAAATTCCCCTGGTTCAAATTTATATGGATGGGTTATTAGAGGAGACTATTATACAGCAAAAGGTGCTTGAGAGAATGCCTGTGCAGAAAGAGGCAGGTTGAGAAGGCCATATATCATCTCAATCCTTGTTTAAGAAGATACACAAGTTAGGAAAGAAATGGTAGCAAAATTGGCTGATGAAATTGACATGAAAAAGAAAAAACTGGATGAGCTGCGAATATGAAGTGTATCCAAAAATTAAAATCTATCAATCATTGAAGAAAAACAAGAATGGTCAAGAGGACTTGAGCTGGTCACTTTTCTAGAGACTGCAACTAGCGAGCGTGGACTCAATAAAGACCCATAAAATGCAGGACCAAAACTCTAAGAAAGCAGCTTTGCGAGCACGAAAGGTGGTAAGATTGTCAGTATGAATTGAAACCTGAATCAACTACTCCTACATTAAAAATACGGGATCTAGCCAAGGTGGAAATTTCTCAAGTTAAACTTCATCCCATGCCTCCTGTTTATGGCTCTGGTCAGGTCAAAGGCAGTGGAAATAACAAGGCATGGTTTCGGCCCAACTTTGGACCTTTTTGTTTCTACTGCCATTGACCTGATCATAGCCACAACAGGAGGCACGACATGCAAGTTAGACTTTGTTTCTCATGTCAATTTGGATACACTTTCACATTTGAAGCTCATCCAGTTTTTTTGTTTCTCATGTCAATTTCATTGGCCAATTTGCCACACTTTCCTTCCTACCCTGTATTTCCTCTTAAACAAGGTCTGAGATGATATATGGCCTTCTCTACCTCCCTCTTCATGCACATGTATTCTCCCAAGCGCCTTCTGCTGTATAAAAGTTTCCTCTAGCAATCCATCCGTATAAGTTTGGACTAGAGAAAATTCTATTGGTTCCATCATTGTTTGCTATATTATGGGGCTTCTAAGACCTTTCAAAAAGTCCATTGCGCCATTAAAATTGGTCCAATCACTATTAGATATTTACACTGTTGCCAAAATCTTAAACCCTTTCCCAAACTTGATGCAAAAACATAAGCATAAACCATCATTAAATTATAATGGGGTATCAACACCACCGCCTTGGAACCCTTTGGCCTTATCAGTTCACACCTATCAAACTAAACTGTACAATGCAAGATCTTATTTGAAGGATCAATGTCTAATCGATAAAAACTGCATTCACAAAATCATTGCACTTTATGTGTGTCTGTCATACTAGCCTAATCAATAATATACATAACTCTCACACATGAAAATGGAATCTATTACACGCACCTTATTCTTCCTAACCCATCAGGACATGTCAAACAGTGTTGTTTATTCACCTGCATGCATGTGATAATTATTAAAAACAGGTTTGAAGAGTCGTGACTTTTTATCTTAACACATTCAAAATAGTTGATGAATCAAAATCTCCATTTGTTACAACTGACGAATCAGCTGTTGGAAGAAATCAAAATATCTCCTCCAACATATGGTCCATCTATCGCAACAGATAATCTATATGTTGCAACATATGGTAAATCTGTTGTGACAGACCAGACGGTGTTTATTCATCTGAACGCATGTGATTACTTCTTGCTAAAAATATTTGTTTCAATTTAGTTGTCCTATTTATAAAATCAAGATAATTTTATTATATTCTTTCAAGATTACCCCTATTATTAAATGACTACATAAAGTATATAATTCGCATTTATACTTTCAAAGCATAATTAATAAGGCCAACTTGGTAAAATAATTGCCTAATTAATATTTTTATTAATTGGTATGCCAAGTCCATAGGGCCAAACTAATACGAAAAGGAGGGACTATTAAAAAGAGGTGAAGAGTCATGACTTTTTATCTAACATATTCAAAACAGCTAATTAACCGAATACTCCATCTTTTGAAACTGAGGAATCAGGTGTTAGAAGAAATCAAAATATCTCCTCCAATATATGGTCCATCTGTCTAATAGATAATACATATGTAGCATCAGATGTCTCATATGTTGCACATACAATCCATCTATTGCAACAGATGGTAAATCTATTTTGACAGACCATCTATTGTACATTCAATCTATATGTTGCAACAAATGCTAAATCTGTTTAGACAGATGGACGATCTGTTGCAACAGCTCAATAACAACGGTTGTTAAAGAGTCTCAAACCATTTTGAAAAGGTGAGAAGTATTAATGTTAAAGAAATTTCACAGAAAACAAAATGCCACCAGTTTGAATATAATTAATACAATGGATCTGAACAGTCGTGCCTTTTGGCCTGACACGTCCAGATTCAATCCTTTATAAATAAGTCTCTTCTTAATCTTCATTCTATTCAACTTTATTTATTTTTTGTATTTTTTCTTTTCATGTGACATCTTCAACCACTTCTCTTCAAAGAGCATATTCCTTTCTCGTTGAGGTAAGTTTTTTTCTGGTGTAAATTTACCAGTTAGTCGCATACGTTGTATTAAATTTTGGACTTTTTTCTTTATATTTGTCAATTCATGCGTTTTCTAGATATGACTGATCCTGTTCCAGACATTGCTATTCTACGTGACACACTGCGGGAACTTTAGATGCAGGTTAATGACCTGCAGAGGAAGTTGGTCGCTGTGAGAGCGATGATGTTCAGAGAGATGCAGAGGCTGATGAGGGCCCTGCTGCTGTGAGTTGATTGGTCGGCTGTCATTAATGATGATGATGATGATAATAATAATAATAATTAGAATATATTTTTTTAGCGTATATATTTTAATTTTGCTATATCGGATCTAATACCTAATGTATTTTATTTTTTGTTTGATGAAAATTTTACTTTTAGTCGACTTTGGCATTTTAATTCTTATTCAATTTTCATTCTGTTTATTTATTCTAAACATACATACATAATAACATGTCGACGGTTAGAGGCGAGGAGCAATGTTGAATCCAGTAGCACTAGCAATTTTGACTTTTGAGTTCTTTCAATAGATGGACCATGTGTTGGAACAGATTGGTCATCTGTTGGGTTTCTAACAACAGATTATCCATCTGTTTCGACAGATTTATCATCTGTTGGAGGAAAATATTCCAGTTTGATAGAACTATTGAGAATAATTGTGGTCTGTTGTATTATTTAGTTCATGTTTTGCCTCTTTTTATTGATGCACAAGTTATTAAAAAAGATATTTTATATATAATAAATGATAATATTAGGTTCACAACAATGAGTTAAATATATAAAATTCCATAACAAACAAACAATAATACAAGTTTCTGCAATTACAACGATCATGGTGGATTACTATTCGGGCATGTAGTTCTTTTGTGGCCAGTGCACTTACATATGAGCACTTGTTTCTTCTTTATTGAAATGATTCTCCAACTCCATGCCTCCTCTTATATGGCTTTCTTGCCGGTTTGATAGTACTTGGGTCAATATATGGAGGAGGTATTAATCTCCCTATAAGCTTTGCAGGAATAACCCAAGATTCTTCGGGAGGCATCGGAGTAATATACCCACTATATGTCATTTCATATTTTTCCACCGAATAATATTGAGAGGAGTGATCCTAAACTTCAGGTCCACCGTATTAAGCTCGCAGCGCTACCATAGCATGTGGACAAGGTATTTTGTCCAAGTCAAAAACTCTACATGTACAAGATCTTGTATGAATATCAACCGTGGCAGCATCACCATGACCGGTGATACTGAATTTGTAATCTGCTATTTTATGAGAGAATAACCTATTCCCCAAACTGACATTCATTGATATTATTTTTTCAATTTCAAGAACAAATCGGGTTCTTTTTTCTGGGCACTTGAGCTGCACACGCCTTTCATTAAAAAATTTGCTATACTTTTTGCTTATTTTTGTAAATATAGCCTTCATGGGAAATTCTATTTCATCATCAAATAATGAATTCACCGATTTAGCTATGTTTGATGTCATAATATTGTACCTATATGTAACACCCCGTATTTTGGGCCAGAATAAAAATCACCATTTCTATGCGTAGATGATCTAAAAGCAATAAATCCTATGCAAATATGGCATGTTAATCATTTTAGTAGTGTGGGGAATTGAATGAGTTTTTCGTCGACATAAGATTCGTCCAAAACGGACACTCGGTAAAGGAATTATGGTTAATTTAAGTCCTAGTCATAAAACACCATCATTCCTATCCTTACCGTATTGCGGAGAGGGTTTAAATGACGATGGTCAATTTCCAGTGAGACTCCGCGATGGTGGCACATTGCGGAGTGGGCCAAATTCCTATTCGTCAATTTTCAGTGAGCCACCGCAATAATGGCGCATCGCAGTGGTCCATAAGATCGGGTTCCCAGTTTAAATTTTTCCAATTTCATTCAGAAGTTAACAAGGGTAGTTTGGACTTTTTCAAGTCTCTTAAAACGTCCAAACAGGAGATTTAGACCTCTACAAGCATAATATACGACATTCTCAAGACTTTCCTCAAAACAAAAACTATAGTTCATATACTTCTCCTCCAAGAAACTCAAGATTCAACTGTGGGTTTTCAAAATTGATCAGAGATTTGGGATCCCCAAATCGTAAGCTTCAAGGATCAGCCATTATTCTTTATAATCGAGGTACGTGAGGTTTTCCTAAAATCTCATAGGTATAGAAATCATGATTTTAAGAAAGGGGTTTTTAAATTTATGAATACATTCATGTTTTAGAAGCTTCGATAATATTGTTTTGGTCTTTAGGCCTTCCCTCAAATTGATTTGAATTGTATATATGTACGTATGCATTGAAAATCATGAATTGTGAAACGAGATCATGAAATATATAATCTCTCTCTCTCATTACTTTATTATTTGACTTATGATTTGAGATATGACTCTTCTTACACTATATGCATGATCAAGTAGCCTGAACATTGTTTTATAATGAAATAATCATATATGGCTCAGAATAATGACTTGCAAGTCTTGGTATGATGATACCAACTCAGACAATGCCAGACTAATACAGAAATTAGACTTTCATATTTTAAAATTTCAGAATGATGCAAGTTCAAAAAAGGCTAAAATAGGGCATTAAGAGATGTTAGGTGGTTCCCTGAAGAGGGCAAAAGTTCAGATAACTCATTGCCCAAAATTGTGATTTGTCGATCTGGGTATATTATATTATGCTGGCCTAGTGTCGTATGGCGAATCAGAATCAGAGACTTTAACACTTGCGGCAAACTTGGGTTGGGGGATTCCTCGCTGAGTCAATAGTGGATTCCATATAGCCTGTGGAATATTAGAGTTGTAGGGGAGAGTTACCTAACTCAGAAGTAATACAAAGAACAGACAGTAAATTGACAAGAATGACTTATGATTTTCAGAAAGTGCCTATGTGTTTTGAGAACTGTTTATGCATGATGTTTTAAAAAATTGCTCTCCACTATTTTAGTTATATAAAAGTTTTATTTTAGATTACTTTGCGTACCAGTACATCTGTATTGATCCCCTCCTCCCTCCAGGTTCTTAGGCACAGTCTAGGGGTCCAAAAAAGTAATAGATTTTATCAGACAAAGTTGCAGTGTCCAGTTGGTGAGCCTTCTTTATTCCAGAAGGCCTGTTTACTTTCAAAAAACTATTATTAGATATGGTTTTGATCTACTGGGGGCCTTGTACCAATTTTCAGAACAGTTTTGAGATGTAGTAGAGATTTCGCACACTGAGTCAGATCTTATTCAGATGTTTTGAATTATAGTTTTTCTTTCTTATGTCTTGAAACCCAGAGTTAATGACCATGTTTTTGTATCAGATTTTATTTTTGTATTTTCTTTTATGATATGAATGTTGTGCATGATTACCAGATCAGATAGAGAAGGACGTTCGGGTCTTCATGGTTTGGGATGTCCGTCACGGCCAGGTCCTAGTTTAGGTCATGACAAACTTGGTATCAGAGCATGGTTTATGGTCCCAGGATGTCTGCAAAATCATGTTAGGTATAGTCTTGTTTATGGGTGTATAGCGTGCCACACTTATAAGTAGGAGGCTTCAAGGCGTTTAGGAATGTCTTTTTTTTTTCATGTTCTAGTTCGTGCAATAGAGTCCAAATGTTCCTCTTTCATACTCTGATTCGTGCTATGGTATCGCCCATACGAAAGTAACAGTCATCCCAATTCTTTCCCTACTCTGATGTTCTTAAACATGTCTCATTATTGGGGTGATTCAAGTACAGAAGTTTAGAGTCTAAATGATATGGTTCTTTCTGATTGAGCCATATAAGATTTTGAAATTGTGCAAGGACTTGTGAAGAGTCCGTTAGAGCCTCAGAGTGTATTAATTCTAGTGTGAACTTTGATTCTGATGAAATTGTGCTTTTCAACCTGCGGTATTAAGTATATTCAGTCCTTTTCAGAATTTATGTTGCTGATGTCACGCTTAAAGGGGATGATGTATAGTAGAATATTGGAACTTTATTTCCACCCGAGTAGTAGTATAAGTTAAGTGTCGGTGTCATGACCTATTGGTAATGATGTTGGACCAAGAAGTTGGTGATGTGAAGTCACAAAGTTAGAAGTCAGAGTGAGGGTGACTTTTGTGTAAATAAATATTTTAGCTGAATAATTGATGTTTGAGGATGATTTACCCCTTTTTAGTGATAAACTAATGTGGTAGCTAGTAGCATGTGTGGATTGTATGGTAGTCTGTGGGGGAAGTGTTTGACTCAAATTTTTTTTATTTATACAGAGTAAGATATGTATCCTTAGATCATTGATTATTGTGTGTCAAGTTTTTGTCTTTTGTAATCTTGTTATCATTGTGTTGTTGAAACTCAAAGTCTAGTGAAGCCGTGTAAGGCCTATTTCGATTCACTTGCAACTTATTATCCATTTTGTTGGTTCTTGTGTTGGATGGAACTGGGGGTTTAGAGGCGTAATGATAGAAAAAGTGGTAAGGGCAATTTATTAAATGTATGTATAGCCGAATCTTTTGGCATGAGATTGAGTTGGTATTAAAGTGATACATCCCTGTGTGCTAGTTTAGTAGAAGGTAGAGAAGGAGTAATTAGCTAAGGTGAGTTGTTGTTTACTCGAAGTATGAAAATGGATAGATTAGCCAGTAAGTTATAATTATAGACACAAGGTTGTTTGTAGAATTTGAAGGTAGTCTAAATGTACGCTTGGGTAAGTAAGTGTGATGTGAGAAAGCCATATAAGTAGATAAGATTGTATGGAGTTATAATATAAGATTAAGGTTCGCCATGTCTATTATGTGACTCTACCTTCTTGACTTTCTTTTCCTTAGTAGTTGTAGACTAGTACTACTTGTGAGAAGGTATGTAGTAGATTTTGAGGCATAGTAGTGATGTTATGAAGGTGGATGTGATTATTTCTTGGTGAATGATACTAGTTTTATGGAAGCAATCTAATAGGCTTGAACAGTGCATGCAAGAGTTTAAGTTTATTTGGTTCATAATGAAGTATGATGTTGTATGTATGAAGTAGAAGTATGCCAAGGTGATATGAGGTTGTAGTATTTTTCTAAGGCTATTACATGTTGTGTGTGGCTAGTGGTGCCGTTGAGTTGCTAGGTGGAGAAAAACTAGTTAAATGGTATATGGTGTTCTAAATAGCCAAGTTAAGGAGTTTTGATGGATAATGTTAAGCCTTTTGATATGATATTGATTCTCATAGTAGAGAGATATAAGTTTGGAGTAGTGATGTTGGTAGGCTATGACAAAAGTGGTATGGTCCGACAAAGGTTTGGAGATATCCATGTTTAGTGTTAGAAGAATCTGAGTTGGTGAATGTTTAAGCTGTTATATGATGACTTTTGGGGATATAAAAACCTAAGGGTTGAATCTTAGAAGTAGCTATTAGCATTGGTTGTTATACATGAAGATACCATCTTACAGGGTAAGTTTAGTTTTATGTGTATTATTTATAATACCCTGGGAAATTTTTCATTGAAATTTTGTGCATAAACGTGTTGGGTTCTATCTTCTAGAATGAATTATAAAAGTTCCATGCAGAATGTCTTAGATTATGACCCACCATTGCGTAGAGTATCAAATAAGATTTCCAACGATATGTGTATCATCCAAAACGGACACTCGAGCAACGAGTTATGAACATTCCGATCGAACCATGAATAATAGTGAACAATAAAACGTGCAGGAAAAAGTACTGAGGCCTAGCGTATTTTTGGTCCAACTTTAAATGATCATAACTCCTTGTACATAATAATCTGAGTGATCTACTATATATCAACGGAAAGCTCTGTGAGTCCTCTTTCCAATGAAATTGGTTTCATCCAATTTATCTATCGAAGTAAAAAGTTATGGTCGATCTACTTCAGCCTATCAAAAGTGAATTTTTGGGTCAACTTCAAACAAACATAACTTCTCGTACACAATGATCTGGGTGAGATACTATATATCAATGGAAAAATATGAGAGTCCTCTTTCTAATTGAAATTGGTTTCATCCAATTTGGATATCGAAGTAAAACGTTATGGTTGATCTACTTCAGACTATCAAAACAGTCCACCAAAGAACAAATTCGAGAATTATTTATTTTTTAGGGGCGTTTTGGTCATTCCCCCTCACCCAAAATCCATCCAAACCCTATATTAAAGCCTATTAGAAGCATTATATATTATATTTCATCAAATTCCCTCAAAAAGAAAATCCTAAGCTCCTACATCCAACTTTAAGAACCTCCAAAGTTCACCATTAATTCTGCAAATTTATTCAAGATTCCAAGTTCCTAGTTCAAGAACTTCAAGAACCTCCAAAGTTCACCATTAATTCTACAAATTTATTCAAGATTCCAACTTCCTAGTTCAAGCACTCTAAGAACCATCATTCAAAGGCACGATTAACATCTCAAAAACGAGTATCGATCTAAAGTTCATCATTCAAGGTATGTGAGGATTTTCAATAAGAACTCTCTTTTGTTCTTGTGTCCAAAAGTAATTTTCTTTACAAAAGCATGATTTTTATTTGATTTTTACGAATTTGAAGCATGAACCCATATCTTATGATGATTATTATGAAATCTTGACATTTATAATTTTGAAAGATGAATTTGCATGTGTGGAGATATAAAGCATGAATCTTGAACGATATTTATCATGATTTTGATATTTGGATCGTGAATCCCTATTGGAAATTGTGTTTTTTTTGAGAAAGTGTGTGTTATAAGCACTTTGATGTTGAATATTTGAGATATTTTGAATGATTTGACCTTTTGATCTTAATGGAGTTGTTTTGAACTTGAGTGTGAAAGAAATCCACAACGTGATTGATTTTGATAGATGGGAAGCATGATGGCTCCCGATGTATATTTATATATTACTGAAATTGTTTTGTTGTGGATTGTCTTTGAAATAATCTGAGCAAAGTTTGGGAGAAATCTTTAGCACCGAGTGGGAGGTATAAAGCAACCTTACTTCCCTAGAACTACGTGCCCCCATAGGAGTGAGCTTGAGGCTAATTTATATAGTGATCACTAGTTTGTGTGGATTTGATATCGATAGTTCTACTCCAATGGCAAGGATAGGACGGCTCTCCCCAACGTGGGTTGTATGTTGGAATCCATATAGCTCATATGGTTTATGTCGGTTATAGGATCTCCCAGTGTGTGTGTGTTTCCTTTGTCTATGGTGAATGGTGAAGTGATTTGAAATTGGAATTGTGAAAGTTATTCTTTCAAAAGATTTAAATGATATTTACATTATGAGAATTGATATTCTTGATGAACTGAAAGTGATTGACAAATTATATGATGACTCACATGCGTTATTGTACTTATTTCATCCTCTCATGATTATGATGATTTTCTTCGAGCTATGTGAGTCTTTCATACTTCCTGCATATTTCTTATAAATATTTATGATGATGATATTTATACAACTGCATACACCCCATATACTCGATTTCTTTCCATGGTACTGACCCACATCTTCGGATGTGGGCTGCATTTTCCCAGAATATAGGTTCAGGTGCTCAGTTCCAGGTTCGACAGTGATTCTTTGGGCATGCTATTCTACATCCTCTGTCATGGTGAGTCCTCATATTCCGAGGACGTGATGTCTGATGTTGGTTTCACGGAATTATTTACATTTAATAACTGAGTATGAGTCAGTTGGGGCATGTCTCAATGGCTCGCTGGTTTTATTGATTTTCTTAGAGGCTTGTCAGACTAGAATAGATATTGGGAGTTGACTAATAAGTCGTATTTTGTTATCTTTCTGAAATTCTTTTATTCTTGGATGATGATTACTCTGTTGATATTTGAGGGTTATTTATGAAAACCCCGTTGATTCGTGTTGAACTGAATGAAAATGGCTCAAAGGGTTAGCTTGGGGCTACTCGTAGCCTCAAGCACCGTGTGATACTCCGAGACCCATTTTTGAGGCGTTACAAACTTGGTATCAGAGCCTAAGGTTTTAAGGTGTCCTAGGAAGTCTAACAAGCCGCGTTAAGTAAAGTATTGATTATCGGTGTGTAGCGCACCACATCTATAAGCAAGAGGCTATAAGACGTTTTAGGAAAAAGTGTGATTCTTTCAGAAGTTTATTGTGCTTAAAGTGTCTCTCTCTGCTATTGATTCATGCTTTCTTATCTTTCGGGTTAACTAATGCCCCAGTAGCTTTCATGGACCTCATGAATCGAGTGTTCAGATTATATCTGGATATATTTGTCATACTATTCATCGATGATATACTGGTGTACTTTCTTAGTAAGGATGAACATTTTGATCATCTCCAAACTGTCTTGCAAACCCTTAGAGATCACAAGTTGTTTGCCAAGTTCAGTAAGTATGAGTTTTAGTTAAGGTCAGTTGCTTTTCTAGGTCATATCATTCCTTCCGAGGGTATTAGAGTTGATCCCTAAAAGACCGAAGCTATTAGAAATTGGCCTAGACCTATTTCTCTGACTGATATCTGAAGTTTCTTGGGTTTAGCTGGCTATTACCGTCGTTTTGTTAAGGGTTTCTCCTCTATGGTGTCTCCTATGACTTGGTTGACCTAAAAGAAAGTGAATTTCTTGTGGTTCGAATCTTGTGAGAAGAGTTTTCAGGAGTTGAAGACTCGACTCACTTCAACCCCTGTTTTAACTTTGTCTGATGGTGTTGATGGTTTTGTGGTGTACTGTGATGCTTCGAGAGTTGGGTTGGGTTGCGTATTGATGCAGAAGGGTAAGGTGATAGCTTATGCTTCTAGACAGTTGAAACCCCATGAGAAAAATTACCCCACCCATGACCTTGAGTTGGCTGCTATTGTGTTTACTTTGAAAACCTGGAGACACTATTTGTATGGTGTCCATGTTGATGTTTTCACTGATCATAAAAGTCTGTAGTATGTGTTTACCCAGAGAAAATTGAATCTTAGGTAGAGATGATGGTTAGAATTGTTAAAGGACTATGATATGAGTGTGCTGTACCATCCAGGCAAGGCTAATGTTATGGCGGATGCCCTAAGTAGAGTGTCCATGGGTAGTATTTCGCATGTGGTAGAAGGTAAGAAAGAGTTGGCTCGTGATGTACATCGTTTGGCTAGATTAGGGGTTAGGTTGTTTGACTCTGCTGAAGGTACTATAGGGGTTTAGAGTAGTTTCGAATCCTCCTTGGTTTCGGAAGTGAAGGAAAAGCAATACTTAGATGCTAGTTTGGTCAGACTGAAGGAGTCGGTCAAGGACCAAAAAGTAAAGGTTTTCTCCCAAGGGGGAGATGGTGTGTTGAGATTGCAGGGTAGATTGTATGTCCCGAATGTTGATGATCTGAGACAGAGAATTATGGCTGAAGCGCATGGGGCACGATATTCTATTTATCCTGGTGCCACCAAGATGTACCGAGACTTGCGGGAAATCTATTGGTGGAGTGGCATGAAGAAAGATATAGCAGCGTTTGTAGCTAAGTGTGCAACATGCCAACAGGTTAAGGTTGAACACCAAAGACCTGGTGGTATGTTACAAGAGTTTAGTATTCCCACCCGGAAGTGGGAAGAGATAAATATGGACTTCGTGATTGGTTTACCTCCTTCCCAACGCCATCATGATTCCATTTGGGTTGTGGTTGATAGATTGACTAAGTCTGCTCATTACTTTCCTGTTCATACTTTATATACTGCTGAGGATTACGCTAGATTATATATCCAAGAGCTAGTCAGACTGCATGGAGTTCCCTTGTCTATCATTTCGGATAAGGGTACTCAATTCACTTTGCAATTTTGGAAAGCTTTTTAGAAGGGTCTTGGTACCCAAGTGCTTTTGAGTTATGCTTTTCATCCGTAGACCGATGGTCAGGCTGAGAGGACCATCCAGACCTTAGAGGATATGTTGAGAGCTTTTGCACTTGACTTTAAGGAAAGTTGGGATGATTACTTACCGTTGATAGAGTTTGCTTACAATAATAGTTTCCACTCTAGTATTGGCATGGCTCTGTTTCAAGCCTTATATGGGAGGAAGTATAAATCACCCATAGGTTGGTTCGAGGTTGGAGAAGCGGCTGTGAGTGGTCCTGATTCGGTATTTGAGGCTATGGAAAAAGTTAAGTTGATTAGGGAAAGGTTGAAAACTGCGCAGAGTCGTCAGAAGTCATATGCGGATGTTAGAAGGAGAGACCTTAAGTTTGAAGTTGGTGAACTAGTGTATCTGAAAATTTCACCCATGAAGGGGGTGAAGAGATTCGAAAAGAA